>NC_142092.1:1535769-1841923 GCF_054644295.1 Miniopterus natalensis
TAACCAGATCTGTATACCTAGACCTCAACATAACCCTAAACCTAGGTCCACTCGGAACCCTAAACGGATATCTAACCCTAGCCCTCAACATAACCCTAACCCTAGGTCCAATCGGAACCCTAAACGGATATCTAACCCTAGCCCTCAACATAACCCTAACCCTAGGTACAATCGGAACCCTAACAGGAACTCTACCCCTCGCCCTCTACATAACCCTAACCCTAGGTCCAATCGGAACACTAACCGGATCTGTGTACCTAGACCTCAACATAACCCTAACCCTAGGTGCTATCGGATCCCTAACCGGATCTCTACCCCTCGCCCTCAACATAACCCTAACCCTCGGTCCAATCGGAACCCTAACCGGATCTCTAACCCTAGCGCTCAACATAACCCTAACCCGAGGTCCAATCAGAACCCTAACCGGATCTCTAACCCTAGCCCTCAACATAACCCTAACCTTAGGTCCAATCAAAACCCTAACTGGATCTCTAACCCTAGCCCACAACATAACCCTAACCCTAGGTCCAATCGGAACCCTAACCGGATCTCTAACCCTAGCCCTCTACATAACCCTAACCCTAGGTCCAATCGGAACAGTAAACGGATATCTAACCCTAACCCTCAACATAACCCTAACCCTTGGTCCAATCGGAACCCTAACCGGACCTTTAACCTTCGCCCTCAACATAACCCTAATCCTAGGTCCAATCGGAACCCTAACCGGATCTCTACACCTCGCCCTCTACATAACCCTAACCCTAGGTCCAATCGGAACCCTAACCGGTTCTCTACCCCTCACCCTCAACATAACCCTAACCCTAGGTCCAATCGGGACCCTAACCGGATCTCTAACCCTCGCCCTCCACATAACCCTAACCCTAGGACCATTCGGAACCCTAACCGGATCTCTAACCCTAGCCCTCAACATAACCCTAATCCTAGGTCCAATCGGAACCCTAACCGGTTTTCTACCCCTCACCCTCAACATAACCCTAACCCTAGGTCCAATCGGGACCCTAACCGGATCTCTAACCCTCGCCCTCCACATAACCCTATCCCTAGGTCCATTCGGAACCCTAACCGGATCTCTAACCCTAGCCCTCAACATAACCCTAACCCTAGGTCCAATCGGAACCCTAAACGGAAATCTAACCCTAGCCCTCAACATAACCCTAACCCTAGGTCCAATCGGAACCCTAAACGGATATCTAACCCTAGCCCTCAACATAACCAAAACCCTAGGTACAATCGGAACCCTAACAGGAACTCTACCCCTCGCCCTCAACTTAACCCTAACCCTAGGTCCAATCGGACACCTAACCGTATATCTAACCCTAGCCCTCAATATAACCATAACCCTAGGTCCAATCGGAACCCTAATCGGATCTCTAAACTTAGCCCTCAACAGAACACTAACCCTACGTCTAATCGGAACCCTAACCGGATCTCTAACCCTAGCCCTCAACATAAACCTAACCCTAGGTCCAATCGGAACCCTAACCGGATCTCTAACCCTAGCCCTCAACATAACCCTAACCCTAGGTCCATTCGGAACCCTAACCGCATCTCTATCCCTAGCCCTCAACATAACCATAACCCTAGGTCCAATCGGAACCCTAAACGGATATCTAACCCTAGCCCTAAACATAACCATAACCCTAGGTCCAATCGGAACCCTAACCGGATCTGTATACCTAGCCCTCAACATAACCCTAAACCTAGGTCCACTCGGAACCCTAAACGGATATCTAACCCTAGCCCTCAACATAACCCTAACCCTAGGTCCAATCGGAACCCTAAACGGATATCTAACCCTAGCCCTCAACATAAGCCTAACCCTAGGTACAATCGGAACCCTAACAGGAACTCTACCTCTCGCCCTCTACATAACCCTAACCCTAGGTCCAATCGGAACCCTAACCGGATCTCTAACCCTAGCCCTCAACATAACCCTAATCCTAGGTCCAATCGGAACCCTAACCGGATTTCTAACCCTAGCCTTCAACATAACCCTAACCCTAGGTGCAATCGGAACCCTAACCGGATCTGTATACCTAGCCCTCAACATAACCCTAACCCTAGGTCCAATCGGAACCCTAACCAGATCTGTATACCTAGACCTCAACATAACCCTAAACCTAGGTCCACTCGGAACCATAAACGGATATCTAACCCTAGCCCTCAACATAACCCTAACCCTAGGTCCAATCGGAACCCTAAACGGATATCTAACCCTAGCCCTCAACATAAGCCTAACCCTAGGTACAATCGGAACCCTAACAGGAACTCTACCCCTCGCCCTCTACATAACCCTAACCCTAGGTCCAATCGGAACCTTAACCGGATCTGTGTACCTAGACCTCAACATAACCCTAACCCTAGGTCCTATCGGATCCCTAACCGGATCTCTACCCCTCGCCCTCAACATAACCCTAACCCTCGGTCCAATCGGAACCCTAACCGGATCTCTACCCCTCGCCCTCAACATAACCCTAACCCTTGGTCCAATCGCAACCCTTACCGGATCTCTAACCCTAGCCCTCAACATAACCCTAACCCTAGGTCCAATCGGAACCCTAACCGGATCTGTATACCTAGCCCTCAACATAACCCTAACCCTAGGTCCAATCGGAACCCTAACAGGATCTCTACCCCTCGCCCTCAAAATAACCCTAATCCTAGGTCCAATCGCAACCCTTACCGGATCTCTAAACCTAGCCCTCAACATAACCCTAACCCTAGGTCCAATCGGAACCCTAACCGGATCTCTAACCCTAGCCCTCTACATAACCCTAACCCTAGATCCAATCAGAACCCTAACCGGATCTGTATACCTAGCCCTCTACATAACCCTAACCCTAGGTCCAATCGGAACCCTAAACGGATATCTAAACCTAGCCCTCAACATAAACCTAACCCTAGGTCCAATCGGAACCCTAACCGGATATCTAACCCTAGCCCTCTACATAACCCTAACCCTAGATCCAATCAGAACCCTAACCGGATCTGTATACCTAGCCCTCTACATAACCCTAACCCTAGGTCCAATCGGAACCCTATCAGGATCTCTACCCCTAGCCCTCAACATAACCCTAACCCTAGGTCCAATCGCAACCCTAACCGGATCTCTAACCCTAGCCCTCAACGTAACCCTAACCCTAGGTCCAATCGGAACCCTAACCGGATCTCTAACCCTAGCCCTCAACATAACCCTAACCCTAGGTTCAATCGGATCCCTAACCGGATCTCTAACGCTAGCCCTCAACATAACCGTAACCCTAGGTCCAATCGGAACCCTAACCGGATCTGTATACCTAGCCCTCAACATAACCCTAACCCTAGGTCCAAATGGAACCCTAACCGGATCACTATCCCTAGCACTCAACATAACCCTAACCGGAGGTCCAATCGGAACCCTAACCGGATCTCTAACCCTAGCCCTCAACATAACCCTAACCCTAGGTCCAATCAAAACCCTAACTGGATCTCTAACCCTAGCCCTCAATATAACCCTAACCCTAGGTCCAATCGGAACCCTTACCGGATCTCTAAACCTAGCCCTCAACGTAACCCTAACCCTAGGTCCAATCGGAACAGTAAACGGATATCTAACCCTAGCCCTCAACATAACCCTAACCCTTGGTCCAATCGGAACCCTAACCGGATCTCTAACCCTAGCCCTCAACATAACCCTAAGCCTAGGTCCAATCGGAACCCGAAACGGATATCTAACCCTAGCCCTCAACATAACCCTAACCCTAGGTCCAATCGGAACCCTAAACGGTTATCTAACCCTAGCCCTCAACATAACCCTAACCATAGCTACAATCGGAACCCTAACCGGAACTCTACCCCTCGCCCTCAACATAACCCTAACCCTAGGTCCAATCAGAACCCTAACCGGATCTCTAACCCTAGCCCTCAATATAACCATAACCCTAGGTCCAATCAGAACCCTAAACGGATATCTAACCCTAGTCCTCAACATAACCCTAACCCTAGGTACAATCGGAACCCTAACAGGAACTCTACCCCTCGCCCTCTACATAACCCTAACCCTAGGTCCAATCGGAACCCTAACCGGATCTCTAACCCTAGCCCTCAACATAACCCTAACCCTAGGTTCAATAGGAACCCTAACCGGATCTCTAACGCTAGCCCTCAACATAACCCTAACCCTAGGTCCAATCGGAACCCTAACCGGATCTCTAACCCTAGCGCTCAACATAACCCTACCCCGAGGTCCAATCAGAACCCTAACCGGATCTCTAACCCTAGCCCTCAACATAACCCTAACCTTAGGTCCAATCAAAACCCTAACTGGATCTCTAACCCTAGCCCACAACATAACCCTAACCCTAGGTCCAATCGGAACCCTAACCGGATCTCTAACCCTAGCCCTCTACATAACCCTAACCCTAGGTACAATCGGAACAGTAAACGGATATCTAACCCTAACCCTCAACATAACCCTAACCCTTGGTCCAATCGGAACCCTAACCGGACCTTTAACCTTCGCCCTCAACATAACCCTAACCCTAGGTCCAATCGGGACCCTAACCGGATCTCTAACCCTGGCCCTCCACATAACCCTAACCCTAGGTCCATTCGGAACCCTAACCGGATCTCTAACCCTAGCCCTCAACATAACCCTAACCCTAGGTCCAATCGGAACCCTAAACGGAAATCTAACCTTAGCCCTCAACATAACCCTAACCCGAGGTCCAATCGGAACCCTAAACGGATATCTAACCCTAGCCCTCAACATAACCCTAACCCTAGGTACAATCGGAACCCTAACAGGAACTCTACCCCTCGCCCTCTACATAACACTAACCCTAGGTCCAATCGGACACCTAACCGTATATCTAACCCTAGCCCTCAATATAACCATAACCCTAGGTCCAATCGGAACCCTAAGCGGATCTCTAACCCTAGCCCTCAACATAAACCTAACCCTAGGTCCAATCGGAACCCTAACCGGATCTGTGTACCTAGCCCTCAACATAACCCTAACCCTAGGTCCAATCGGAACCCTAACCGGATCTCTAACCCTAGCCCTCAACATAACCCTAACCCTAGGTCCATTCGGAACCCTAACCGCATCTCTATCCCTAGCCCTCAACATAACCATAACCCTAGGTCCAATCGGAATCCTAACCGGATCTGTATACCTAGCCCTCAACATAACCCTAACCCTAGGTCCAATCGGAACCCTAACCGGATCTGTATACCTAGCCCTCAACATAACCCTAACCCTAGGTCCAATCGGAAACCTAACCGGATCTGTGTACCTAGCCCTCAACATAACCCTAACCCTAGGTCCAATCGGGACCCTAAACGGATATCTAACCCTAGCCCTCAACATAACCCTAACCCTAGTTCCAATCGGAACCCTAACAGGATCTCTACCCCAGCCCTCAACATAACCCTAACCCTAGGTCCAATCGGAACCCTAACCGGATCTCTAACTCTAGCCCTCAACATAACCCTAACCCTAGGTCCAATCGGAACCCTAACCGGATCTCTAACCCTAGCCCTCAACATAACCCTAATCCTAGGTCCAATCGAAACCCTAACCGGATTTCTAACCCTAGCCTTCAACATAACCCTAACCCTAGGTGCAATCGGAACCCTAACCGGATCTGTATACCTAGCCCTCAACATAACCCTAACCCTAGGTCCAATCGGGACCCTAACCAGATCTGTATACCTAGACCTCAACATAACCCTAAACCTAGGTCCACTCGGAACCCTAAACGGATATCTAACCCTAGCCCTCAACATAACCCTAACCCTAGGTCCAATCGGAACCCTAAACGGATATCTAACCCTAGCCCTCAACATAACCCTAACCCTAGGTACAATCGGAACCCTAACAGGAACTCTACCCCTCGCCCTCTACATAACCCTAACCCTAGGTCCAGTCGGAACCCTAACCGGATCTGTGTACCTAGACCTCAACATAACCCTAACCCTAGGTCCTATCGGATCCCTAACCGGATCTCTACCCCTCGCCCTCAACATAACCCTAACCCTCGGTCCAATCGGAACCCTAACCGGATCTCTACCCCTCGCCCTCAACATAACCCTAACCCTTGGTCCAATCGCAACCCTAACCGGATCTCTAACCCTAGCCCTCAACATAACCCTAACCCTAGGTCCAATCGGAACCCTAACCGGATCTGTATACCTAGCCCTCAACATAACCCTAACCCTAGGTCCAATCGGAACCCTAACAGGATCTCTACCCCTCGCCCTCAAAATAACCCTAACCCTAGGTCCAATCGCAACCCTAACCGGATCTCTAACCCTAGCCCTCAACATAACCCTAACCCTAGGTCCAATCGGAACCCTAACCGGATCTCTAACCCTAGCCCTCAACATAACCCTAACCCTAGGTTCAATCGGATCCCTATCCGGATCTCTAACGCTAGCCCTCAACATAACCCTAACCCTAGGTCCAATCGGAACCCTAACCGGATGTGCATACCTAGCCCTCAACATAACGGTAACCCTAGGTCCAATCGGAACCCTAACCGGATCTCTAACCCTAGCCCTCAACATAACCATAACCCTAGGTCCAATCGGAACCCTAACCGGATTTCTAACCCTAGCCTTCAACATAACCCTAACCCTAGGTGCAATCGGAACCCTAACCGGATCTGTATACCTAGCCCTCAACATAACCCTAACCCTAGGTCCAATCGGAACCCTAACCAGATCTGTATACCTAGACCTCAACATAACCCTAAATCTAGGTCCACTCGGAACCCTAAACGGATATCTAACCATAGCCCTCAACATAACCCTAATCCTAGGTCCAATCGGAACCCTAAACGGATATCTAACCCTAGCCCTCAACATAACCATAACCCTAGGTACAATCGGAACCCTAACAGGAACTCTACCCCTCGCCCTCTACATAACCCTAACTCTAGGTCCAATCGGAACACTAACCGGATCTGTGTACCTAGACCTCAACATAACCCTAACCCTAGGTGCTATCGGATCCCTAACCGGATCTCTACACCTCGCCCTCAACATGACCCTAACCCTCGGTCCAATCGGAACCCTAACCGGATCTCTAACCCTAGCGCTCAACATAACCCTAACCCGAGGTCCAATCAGAACCCTAACCGGATCTCTAACCCTAGCCCTCAACATAACCCTAACCTTAGGTCCAATCAAAACCCTAACTGGATCTCTAACCCTAGCCCACAACATAACCCTAACCCTTGGTCCAATCGGAACCCTAACCGGACCTTTAACCTTCGCCCTCAACATAACCCTAATCCTAGGTCCAATCGGAACCCTAACCGGATCTCTACACCTCGCCCTCTACATAACCATAACCCTAGGTCCAATCGGAACCCTAACCGGTTCTCTACCCCTCACCCTCAACATAACCCTAACCCTAGGTCCAATCGGGACCCTAACCGGATCTCTAACCCTCGCCCTCCACATAACCCTAACCCTAGGTCCATTCGGAACCCTAACCGGATCTCTAACCCTAGCCCTCAACATAACCCTAACCCTAGGTCCAATCGGAACCCTAACCGGTTCTCTACCCCTCACCCTCAACATAACCCTAACCCTAGGTCCAATCGGGACCCTAACCGGATCTCTAACCCTCGCCCTCCACATAACCCTAACCCTAGGTCCATTCGGAACCCTAAACGGAAATCTAACCCTAGCCCTCAACATAACCCTAACCCTAGGTCCAATCGGAACCCTAAACGGATATCTAACCCTAGCCCTCAACATAACCAAAACCCTAGGTACAATCGGAACCCTAACAGGAACTCTACCCCTCGCCCTCAACATAACCCTAACCCTAGGTCCAATCGGACACCTAACCGTATATCTAACCCTAGCCCTCAATATAACCATAACCCTAGGTCCAATCGGAACCCTAATCGGATCTCTAAACTTAGCCCTCAAAAGAACACTAACCCTACGTCCAATCGGAACCCTAACCGGATCTCTAACCCTAGCCCTCAACATAAACCTAACCCTAGGTCCAATCGGAACCCTAACCGGATCTGTGTACCTAGCCCTCAACATAACCCTAACCCTAGGTCCAATCGGAACCCTAACCGGATCTCTAACCCTAGCCCTCAACATAACCCTAACCCTAGGTCCATTCGGAACCCTAACCGCATCTCTATCCCTAGCCCTCAACATAACCATAACCCTAGGTCCAATCGGAACCCTAAACGGATATCTAACCCTAGCCCTAAACATAACCATAACCCTAGGTCCAATCGGAACCCTAACCGGATCTGTATACCTAGCCCTCAACATAATCCTAACCCTAGGTCCAATCGGAACCCTAACCGGATCTGTATACCTAGCCCTCAACATAACCCTAACCCTAGGTCCAATCGGAACCTTAAACGGATATCTAACCCTAGCCCTCAACATAACCCTAACCCTAGTTCCAATCGGAACCCTAACAGGATCTCTACCCCAGCCCTCAACATAACCCTAATCCTAGGTCCAATCGGAACCCTAACCGGATTTCTAACCCTAGCCTTCAACATAACCCTAACCCTAGGTGCAATCGGAACCCTAACCGGATCTGTATACCTAGCCCTCAACATAACCCTAACCCTAGGTCCAATCGGAACCCTAACCAGATCTGTATACCTAGACCTCAACATAACCCTAAACCTAGGTCCACTCGGAACCCTAAACGGATATCTGACCCTAGCCCTCAACTTAACCCTAACCCTAGGTCCAATCGGAACCCTAAACGGATATCTAACCCTAGCCCTCAACATAAGCCTAACCCTAGGTACAATCGGAACCCTAACAGGAACTCTACCCCTCGCCCTCTACATAACCCTAACCCTAGGTCCAATCGGAACCCTAACCGGATCTCTAACCCTAGCCCTCAACATAACCCTAATCCTAGGTCCAATCGGAACCCTAACCGGATTTCTAACCCTAGCCTTCAACATAACCCTAACCCTAGGTGCAATCGGAACCCTAACCGGATCTGTATACCTAGACCTCAACATAACCCTAAACCTAGGTCCACTCGGAACCATAAACGGATATCTAACCCTAGCCCTCAACATAACCCTAACCCTAGGTCCAATCGGAACCCTAACCGGATCTGTATACCTAGCCCTCAACATAACCATAACCCTAGGTCCAATCGGAACCCTAACCAGATCTGTATACCTAGACCTCAACATAACCCTAAACCTAGGTCCACTCGGAACCATAAACGGATATCTAACCCTAGCCCTCAACATAAGCCTAACACTAGGTACAATCGGAACCCTAACAGGAACTCTACCCCTCGCCCTCTACATAACCCTAACGCTAGGTCCAATCGGAACCCTAACCGGATCTGTGTACCTAGACCTCAACATAACCCTAACCCTAGGTCCTATCGGATCCCTAACCGGATCTCTACCCCTCGCCCTCAACATAACCCTAACCCTCGATCCAATCGGAACCCTAACCGGATCTCTACCCCTCGCCCTCAACATAACCCTAACCCTTGGTCCAATCGCAACCGTAACCGGATCTCTAACCCTAGCCCTCAACATAACCCTAACCCTAGGTCCAATCGGAACCCTAACCGGATCTGTATACCTAGCCCTCAACATAACCCTAACCCTAGGTCCAATCGGAACCCTAACCGGATCTCTAACCCTAGCCCTCAACATAACCCTAACCCTAGGTCCATTCGGAACCCTAACCGCATCTCTATCCCTAGCCCTCAACATAACCATAACCCTAGGTCCAATCGGAACCCTAAACGGATATCTAACCCTAGCCCTAAACATAACCATAACCCTAGGTCCAATCGGAACCCTAACCGGATCTGTATACCTAGCCCTCAACATAACCCTAACCCTAGGTCCAATCGGAACCCTAACCGGATCTGTATACCTAGCCCTCAACATAACCCTAACCCTAGGTCCAATCGGAACCCTAAACGGATATCTAACCCTAGCCCTCAACATAACCCTAACACTAGTTCCAATCGGAACCCTAACAGGATCTCTACTCCAGCCCTCAACATAACCCTAACCCTAGGTCCACTCGGAACCCTAAACGGATATCTAACGCTAGCCCTCAACATAACCCTAACCCTAGGTCCAATCGGAACCCTAAACGGATATCTAACCCTAGCCCTCAACATAACCCTAACCCTAGGTACAATCGGAACCCTAACAGGAACTCTACCCGTCGCCCTCTACATAACCCTAACCCTAGGTCCAATCGGAACCCTAACCGGATCTGTGTACCTAGACCTCAACATAACCCTAACCCTAGGTCCTATCGGATCCCTAACCGGATCTCTACCCATCGCCCTCAACATAACCCTAACCCTCGGTCCAATCGGAACCCTAACCGGATCTCTACCCCTCGCCCTCAACATAACCCTAACCCTCGGTCCAATCGGAACCCTAACCGGATCTCTACCCCTCGCCCTCAACATAACCCTAACCCTTGGTCCAATCGCAACCCTAACCGGATCTCTATCCCTAGCCCTCAACATAACCCTAACCCTAGGTCCAATCGGAACCCTAACCGGATCTGTATACCTAGCCCTCAACATAACCCTAACCCTAGGTCCAATCGGAACCCTAACAGGATCTCTACCCCTCGCCCTCAAAATAACCCTAATCCTAGGTCCAATCGCAACCCTAACCGGATCTCTAACCCTAGCCCTCAACATAACCCTAACCCTAGGTACAATCGGAACCCTAACAGGATCTCTAACCCAGCCAGCAACATAACCCTAACCCTAGGTCCAATCGGAACCCTAAACGGATATCTAAACCTAGCCCTCAACATAAACCTAACCCTAGGTCCAATCGGAACCCTAACCGGATATCTAACCCTAGCCCTCTACATAACCCTAACCCTAGATCCAATCAGAACCCTAACCGGATCTGTATACCTAGCCCTCTACATAACCCTAACCCTAGGTCCAATCGGAACCCTATCAGGATCTCTACCCCTAGCCCTCAACATAACCCTAACCCTAGGTCCAATCGCAACCCTAACCGGATCTCTAACCCTAGCCCTCAACGTAACCCTAACCCTAGGTCCAATCGGAACCCTAACCGGATCTCTAACCCTAGCCCTCAACATAACCCTAACCCTAGGTTCAATCGGATCCCTAACCGGATCTCTAACGCTAGCCCTCAACATAACCGTAACCCTAGGTCCAATCGGAACCCTAACCGGACCTGTATACCTAGCCCTCAACATAACCCTAACCCTAGGTCCAATGGAACCCTAACTGGATCACTATCCCTAGCACTCAACATAACCCTAACCGGAGGTCCAATTGGAACCCTAACCGGATCTCTAACCCTAGCCCTCAACATAACCCTAACCCTAGGTCCAATCAAAACCCTAACTGGATCTCTAAACCTAGCCCTCAATATAACCCTAACCCTAGGTCCAATCGGAACCCTAACCGGATCTCTAAACCTAGCCCTCAACGTAACCCTAACCCTAGGTCCAATCGGAACAGTAAACGGATATCTAACCCTAGCCCTCAACATAACCCTAACCCTTGGTCCAATCGGAACCCTAACCGGATCTCTAACCCTAGCCCTCAACATAACCCTAACCCTAGGTCCAATCGAAACCCTAAACGGATATCTAACCCTAGCCCTCAACATAACCCTAACCCTAGGTCCAATCGGAACCCTAAACGGTTATCTAACCCTAGCACTCAACATAACCCTAACCATAGCTACAATCGGAACCCTAACCGGAACTCTACCCCTCGCCCTCAACATAACCCTAACCCTAGGTCCAATCAGAACCCTAACCGGATCTCTAACCCTAGCCCTCAACATAACCATAACCCTAGGTCCAATCAGAACCCTAAACGGATATCTAACCCTAGTCCTCAACATAACCCTAACCCTAGGTACAATCGGAACCCTAACAGGAACTCTACCCCTCGCCCTATACATAACCCTAACCCTAGGTCCAATCGGAACCCTAACCGGATCTCTAACCCTAGCCCTCAACATAACCCTAACCCTAGGTTCAATAGGAACCCTAACCGGATCTCTAACGCTAGCCCTCAACATAACCCTAACCCTAAGTCCAATAGGAACGCTAACCGGATCTCTAACCCTAGCGCTCAACATAACCCTACCCCGAGGTCCAATCAGAACCCTAACCGGATCTCTAACCCTAGCCCTCAACATAACCCTAACCTTAGGTCCAATCAAAACCCTAACTGGATCTCTAACCCTAGCCCACAACATAACCCTAACCCTAGGTCCAATCGGAACCCTAACCGGATCTCTAACCCTAGCCCTCTACATAACCCTAACCCTAGGTCCAATCGGAACAGTAAACGGATATCTAACCCTAACCCTCAACATAACCCTAACCCTTGGTCCAATCGGAACCCTAACCGGACCTTTAACCTTCGCCCTCAACATAACCCTAACCCTAGGTCCAATCGGGACCCTAACCGGATCTCTAACCCTGGCCCTCCACATAACCCTAACCCTAGGTCCATTCGGAACCCTAACCGGATCTCTAACCCTAGCCCTCAACATAACCCTAACCCTAGGTCCAATCGGAACCCTAAACGGAAATCTAACCCTAGCCCTCAACATAACTCTAACCCGAGGTCCAATCGGAACCCTAAACGGATATCTAACCCTAGCCCTCAACATAACCAAAACCTTAGGTACAATCGGAACCCTAACAGGAACTCTACCCCTCGCCCTCTACATAACACTAACCCTAGGTCCAATCGGACACCTATCCGTATATCTAACCCTAGCCCTCAATATAACCATAACCCTAGGTCCAATCGGAACCCTAAGCGGATCTCTAACCCTAGCCCTCAACATAAACCTAACCCTAGGTCCAATCGGAACCCTAACCGGATCTGTGTACCTAGCCCTCAACATAACCCTAACCCTAGGTCCAATCGGAACCCTAACCGGATCTCTAACCCTAGCCCTCAACATAACCCTAACCCTAGGTCCATTCGGAACCCTAACCGCATCTCTATCCCTAGCCCTCAACATAACCATAACCCTAGGTCCAATCGGAATCCTAACCGGATCTGTATACCTAGCCCTCAACATAACCCTAACCCTAGGTCCAATCGGAACCCTAACCGGATCTGTATACCTAGCCCTCAACATAACCCTAACCCTAGGTCCAATCGGAACCCTAACCGGATCTGTATACCTAGCCCTCAACATAACCCTAACCCTAGGTCCAATCGGGACCCTAAACGGATATCTAACCCTAGCCCTCAACATAACCCTAACCCTAGTTCCAATCGGAACCCTAACAGGATCTCTACCCCAGCCCTCAACATAACCCTAACCCTAGGTCCAATCGGAACCCTAACCGGATCTCTAACCCTAGCCCTCAACATAACCCTAACCCTAGGTCCAATCGGAACCCTAACCGGATCTCTAACCCTAGCCCTCAACATAACCCTAATCCTAGGTCCAATCGGAACCCTAACCGGATTTCTAACCCTAGCCTTCAACATAACCCTAACCCTAGGTGCAATCAGAACCCTAACCGGATCTGTATACCTAGCCCTCAACATAACCCTAACCCTAGGTCCAATCGGAACCCTAAACGGATATCTAAACAGAGCCCTCAACATAACCCTAACCCTAGGTACAATCGGAACCCTAACAGGAACTCTACCCCTCGCCCTCTACATAACCCTAACCCTAGGTCCAATCGGAACCCTAACCGGATCTGTGTACCTAGACCTCAACATAACCCTAACCCTAGGTCCTATCGGATCCCTAACCGGATCTCTACCCCTCGCCCTCAACATAACCCTAACCCTCGGTCCAATCGGAACCCTAACCGGATCTCTACCCCTCGCCCTCAACATAACCCTAACCCTTGGTCCAATCGCAACCCTAACCGGATCTCTAACCCTAGCCCTCAACATAACCCTAACCCTAGGTCCAATCGGAACCCTAACCGGATCTGTATACCTAGCCCTCAACATAACCCTAACCCTAGGTCCAATCGGAACCCTAACAAGATCTCTACCCCTCGCCCTCAAAATGACCCTAACCCTAGGTCCAATCGCAACCCTAACCGGATCTCTAACCCTAGTCTAACATAACCCTAACCCTAGGTCCAATCGGAACCCTAACCGGATCTCTAACCCTAGCCCTCAACATAACCCTAACCCTAGGTTCAATCGGATCCCTATCCGGATCTCTAACGCTAGCCCTCAACATAACCCTAACCCTAGGTCCAATCGGAACCCTAACCGGATCTGTATAGCTAGCCCTCAACATAACGGTAACCCTAGGTCCAATCGGAACCCTAACCGGATCTCTAACCCTAGCCCTCAACATAACCATAACCCTAGGTCCAATCGGAACCCTAACCGGATTTCTAACCCTAGCCTTCAACATAACCCTAACCCTAGGTGCAATCGGAACCCTAACCGGATCTGTATACCTAGCCCTCAACATAACCCTAACCCTAGGTCCAATCGGAACCCTAACCAGATCTGTATACCTAGACCTCAACATAACCCTAAACCTAGGTCCACTCGGAACCCTAAACGGATATCTAACCCTAGCCCTCAACATAACCCTAACCCTAGGTCCAATCGGAACCCTAAACGGATATCTAACCCTAGCCCTCAACATAACCCTAACCCTAGGTACAATCGGAACCCTAACAGGAACTCTACCCCTCGCCCTCTACATAACCCTAACCCTAGGTCCAATCGGAACACTAACCGGATCTGTGTACCTAGACCTCAACATAACCCTAACCCTAGGTGCTATCGGATCCCTAACCGGATCTCTACCCCTCGCCCTCAACATAACCCTAACCCTCGGTCCAATCGGAACCCTAACCGGATCTCTAACCCTAGCGCTCAACATAACCCTAACCCGAGGTCCAATCAGAACCCTAACCGGATCTCTAACCCTAGCCCTCAACATAACCCTAACCTTAGGTCCAATCAAAACCCTAACTGGATCTCTAACCCTAGCCCACAACATAACCCTAACCCTAGGTCCAATCGGAACCCTAACCGGATCTCTAACCCTAGCCCTCTACATAACCCTAACCCTAGGTCCAATCGGAACAGTAAACGGATATCTAACCCTAACCCTCAACATAACCCTAACCCTTGGTCCAATCGGAACCCTAACCGGACCTTTAACCTTCGCCCTCAACATAACCCTAATCCTAGGTCCAATCGGAACCCTAACCGGATCTCTACACCTCGCCCTCTACATAACCCTAACCCTAGGTCCAATCGGAACCCTAACCGGTTCTCTACCCCTCACCCTCAACATAACCCTAACCCTAGGTCCAATCGGGACCCTAACCGGATCTCTAACCCTCGCCCTCCACATAACCCTAACCCTAGGACCATTCGGAACCCTAACCGGATCTCTAACCCTAGCCCTCAACATAACCCTAATCCTAGGTCCAATCGGAACCCTAACCGGTTTTCTACCCCTCACCCTCAACATAACCCTAACCCTAGGTCCAATCGGGACCCTAACCGGATCTCTAACCCTCGCCCTCCACATAACCCTATCCCTAGGTCCATTCGGAACCCTAACCGGATCTCTAACCCTAGCCCTCAACATAACCCTAACCCTAGGTCCAATCGGAACCCTAAACGGAAATCTAACCCTAGCCCTCAACATAACCCTAACCCTAGGTCCAATCGGAACCCTAAACGGATATCTAACCCTAGCCCTCAACATAACCAAAACCCTTGGTACAATCGGAACCCTAACAGGAACTCTACCCCTCGCCCTCAACTTAACCCTAACCCTAGGTCCAATCGGACACCTAACCGTATATCTAACCCTAGCCCTCAATATAACCATAACCCTAGGTCCAATCGGAACCCTAATCGGATCTCTAAACTTAGCCCTCAACAGAACACTAACCCTACGTCTAATCGGAACCCTAACCGGATCTCTAACCCTAGCCCTCAACATACACCTAACCCTAGGTCCAATCGGAACCCTAACCGGATCTCTAACCCTAGCCCTCAACATAACCCTAACCCTAGGTCCATTCGGAACCCTAACCGCATCTCTATCCCTAGCCCTCAACATAACCATAACCCTAGGTCCAATCGGAACCCTAAACGGATATCTAACCCTAGCCCTAAACATAACCATAACCCTAGGTCCAATCGGAACCCTAACCGGATCTGTATACCTAGCCCTCAACATAATCCTAACCCTAGGTCCAATCGGAACCCTAACCGGATCTGTATACCTAGCCCTCAACATAACCCTAACCCTAGGTCCAATCGGAACCCTAAACGGATATCTAACCCTAGCCCTCAACATAACCCTAACCCTAGTTCCAATCGGAACCCTAACAGGATCTCTACCCCAGCCCTCAACATAACCCTAACCTTAGGTCCAATCGGAACCCTAACCGGATCTCTAACCCTAGCCCTCAACATAACCCTAACCCTAGTTCCAATCGGAACCCTAACCGGATCTCTAACCCTAGCCCTCAACATAACCCTAATCCTAGGTCCAATCGGAACCCTAACCGGATTTCTAACCCTAGCCTTCAACATAACCCTAACCCTAGGTGCAATCGGAACCCTAACCGGATCTGTATACCTAGCCCTCAACATAACCCTAACCCTAGGTCCAATCGGAACCCTAACCAGATCTGTATACCTAGACCTCAACATAACCCTAAACCTAGGTCCACTCGGAACCCTAAACGGATATCTAACCCTAGCCCTCAACATAACCCTAACCCTAGGTCCAATCGGAACCCTAAACGGATATCTAACCCTAGCCCTCAACATAAGCCTAACCCTAGGTACAATCGGAAACCTAACAGGAACTCTACCTCTCGCCCTCTACATAACCCTAACCCTAGGTCCAATCGGAACCCTAACCGGATCTCTAACCCTAGCCCTCAACATAACCCTAATCCTAGGTCCAATCGGAACCCTAACCGGATTTCTAACCCTAGCCTTCAACATAACCCTAACCCTAGGTGCAATCGGAACCCTAACCGGATCTGTATACCTAGCCCTCAACATAACCCTAACCCTAGGTCCAATCGGAACCCTAACCAGATCTGTATACCTAGACCTCAACATAACCCTAAACCTAGGTCCACTCGGAACCATAAACGGATATCTAACCCTAGCCCTCAACATAACCCTAACCCTAGGTCCAATCGGAACCCTAAACGGATATCTTACCCTAGCCCTCAACATAAGCCTAACCCTAGGTACAATCGGAACCCTAACAGGAACTCTACCCCTCGCCCTCTACATAACCCTAACCCTAGGTCCAATCGGAACCTTAACCGGATCTGTGTACCTAGACCTCAACATAACCCTAACCCTAGGTCCTATCGGATCCCTAACCGGATCTCTACCCCTCGCCCTCAACATAACCCTAACCCTCGGTCCAATCGGAACCCTAACCGGATCTCTACCCCTCGCCCTCAACATAACCCTAACCCTTGGTCCAATCGCAACCCTAACCGGATCTCTAACCCTAGCCCTCAACATAACCCTAACCCTAGGTCCAATCGGAACCCTAACCGGATCTGTATACCTAGCCCTCAACATAACCCTAACCCTAGGTCCAATCGGAACCCTAACAGGATCTCTACCCCTCGCCCTCAAAATAACCCTAATCCTAGGTCCAATCGCAACCCTTACCGGATCTCTAAACCTAGCCCTCAACATAACCCTAACCCTAGGTCCAATCGGAACCCTAACCGGATCTCTAACCCTAGCCCTCTACATAACCCTAACCCTAGATCCAATCAGAACCCTAACCGGATCTGTATACCTAGCCCTCTACATAACCCTAACCCTAGGTCCAATCGGAACCCTAAACGGATATCTAAACCTAGCCCTCAACATAAACCTAACCCTAGGTCCAATCGGAACCCTAACCGGATATCTAACCCTAGCCCTCTACATAACCCTAACCCTAGATCCAATCAGAACCCTAACCGGATCTGTATACCTAGCCCTCTACATAACCCTAACCCTAGGTCCAATCGGAACCCTATCAGGATCTCTACCCCTAGCCCTCAACATAACCCTAACCCTAGGTTCAATCGGATCCCTAACCGGATCTCTAACGCTAGCCCTCAACATAACCGTAACCCTAGGTCCAATCGGAACCCTAACCGGATCTGTATACCTAGCCCTCAACATAACCCTAACCCTAGGTCCAAATGGAACCCTAACCGGATCACTATCCCTAGCACTCAACATAACCCTAACCGGAGGTCCAATCGGAACCCTAACCGGATCTCTAACCCTAGCCCTCAACATAACCCTAACCCTAGGTCCAATCAAAACCCTAACTGGATCTCTAACCCTAGCCCTCAATATAACCCTAACCCTAGGTCCAATCGGAACCCTTACCGGATCTCTAAACCTAGCCCTCAACGTAACCCTAACCCTAGGTCCAATCGGAACAGTAAACGGATATCTAACCCTAGCCCTCAACATAACCCTAACCCTTGGTCCAATCGGAACCCTAACCGGATCTCTAACCCTAGCCCTCAACATAACCCTAAGCCTAGGTCCAATCGGAACCCTAAACGGATATCTAACCCTAGCCCTCAACATAACCCTAACCCTAGGTCCAATCGGATCCCTAAACGGTTATCTAACCCTAGCCCTCAACATAACCCTAACCATAGCTACAATCGGAACCCTAACCGGAACTCTACCCCTCGCCCTCAACATAACCCTAACCCTAGGTCCAATCAGAACCCTAACCGGATCTCTAACCCTAGCCCTCAACATAACCATAACCCTAGGTCCAATCAGAACCCTAAACGGATATCTAACCCTAGTCCTCAACATAACCCTAACCCTAGGTACAATCGGAACCCTAACAGGAACTCTACCCCTCGCCCTCTACATAACCCTAACCCTAGGTCCAATCGGAACCCTAACCGGATCTCTAACCCTAGCCCTCAACATAACCCTAACCCTAGGTTCAATAGGAACCCTAACCGGATCTCTAACGCTAGCCCTCAACATAACCCTAACCCTAGGTCCAATCGGAACCCTAACCGGATCTCTAACCCTAGCGCTCAACATAACCCTACCCCGAGGTCCAATCAGAACCCTAACCGGATCTCTAACCCTAGCCCTCAACATAACCCTAACCTTAGGTCCAATCAAAACCCTAACTGGATCTCTAACCCTAGCCCACAACATAACCCTAACCCTAGGTCCAATCGGAACCCTAACCGGATCTCTAACCCTAGCCCTCTACATAACCCTAACCCTAGGTACAATCGGAACAGTAAACGGATATCTAACCCTAACCCTCAACATAACCCTAACCCTTGGTCCAATCGGAACCCTAACCGGACCTTTAACCTTCGCCCTCAACATAACCCTAACCCTAGGTCCAATCGGGACCCTAACCGGATCTCTAACCCTGGCCCTCCACATAACCCTAACCCTAGGTCCATTCGGAACCCTAACCGGATCTCTAACCCTAGCCCTCAACATAACCCTAACCCTAGGTCCAATCGGACCCTAAACGGAAATCTAACCTTAGCCCTCAACATAACCCTAACCCGAGGTCCAATCGGAACCCTAAACGGATATCTAACCCTAGCCCTCAACATAACCAAAACCCTAGGTACAATCGGAACCCTAACAGGAACTCTACCCCTCGCCCTCTACATAACACTAACCCTAGGTCCAATCGGACACCTAACCGTATATCTAACCCTAGCCCTCAATATAACCATAACCCTAGGTCCAATCGGAACCCTAAGCGGATCTCTAACCCTAGCCCTCAACATAAACCTAACCCTAGGTCCAATCGGAACCCTAACCGGATCTGTGTACCTAGCCCTCAACATAACCCTAACCCTAGGTCCAATCGGAACCCTAACCGGATCTCTAACCCTAGCCCTCAACATAACCCTAACCCTAGGTCCATTCGGAACCCTAACCGCATCTCTATCCCTAGCCCTCAACATAACCATAACCCTAGGTCCAATCGGAATCCTAACCGGATCTGTATACCTAGCCCTCAACATAACCCTAACCCTAGGTCCAATCGGAACCCTAACCGGATCTGTATACCTAGCCCTCAACATAACCCTAACCCTAGGTCCAATCGGAAACCTAACCGGATCTGTGTACCTAGCCCTCAACATAACCCTAACCCTAGGTCCAATCGGGACCCTAAACGGATATCTAACCCTAGCCCTCAACATAACCCTAACCCTAGTTCCAATCGGAACCCTAACAGGATCTCTACCCCAGCCCTCAACATAACCCTAACCCTAGGTCCAATCGGAACCCTAACCGGATCTCTAACCCTAGCCCTCAACATAACCCTAACCCTAGGTCCAATCGGAACCCTAACCGGATCTCTAACCCTAGCCCTCAACATAACCCTAATCCTAGGTCCAATCGAAACCCTAACCGGATTTCTAACCCTAGCCTTCAACATAACCCTAACCCTAGGTGCAATCGGAACCCTAACCGGATCTGTATACCTAGCCCTCAACATAACCCTAACCCTAGGTCCAATCGGGACCCTAACCAGATCTGTATACCTAGACCTCAACATAACCCTAAACCTAGGTCCACTCGGAACCCTAAACGGATATCTAACCCTAGCCCTCAACATAACCCTAACCCTAGGTCCAATCGGAACCCTAAACGGATATCTAACCCTAGCCCTCAACATAACCCTAACCCTAGGTACAATCGGAACCCTAACAGGAACTCTACCCTCGCCCTCTACATAACCCTAACCCTAGGTCCAGTCGGAACCCTAACCGGATCTGTGTACCTAGACCTCAACATAACCCTAACCCTAGGTCCTATCGGATCCCTAACCGGATCTCTACCCCTCGCCCTCAACATAACCCTAACCCTCGGTCCAATCGGAACCCTAACCGGATCTCTACCCCTCGCCCTCAACATAACCCTAACCCTTGGTCCAATCGCAACCCTAACCGGATCTCTAACCCTAGCCCTCAACATAACCCTAACCCTAGGTCCAATCGGAACCCTAACCGGATCTGTATACCTAGCCCTCAACATAACCCTAACCCTAGGTCCAATCGGAACCCTAACAGGATCTCTACCCCTCGCCCTCAAAATAACCCTAACCCTAGGTCCAATCGCAACCCTAACCGGATCTCTAACCCTAGCCCTCAACATAACCCTAACCCTAGGTTCAATCGGATCCCTATCCGGATCTCTAACGCTAGCCCTCAACATAACCCTAACCCTAGGTCCAATCGGAACCCTAACCGGATGTGCATACCTAGCCCTCAACATAACGGTAACCCTAGGTCCAATCGGAACCCTAACCGGATCTCTAACCCTAGCCCTCAACATAACCATAACCCTAGGTCCAATCGGAACCCTAACCGGATTTCTAACCCTAGCCTTCAACATAACCCTAACCCTAGGTGCAATAGGAACCCTAACCGGATCTGTATACCAAGCCCTCAACATAACCCTAACCCTAGGTCCAATCGGAACCCTAACCAGATCTGTATACCTAGACCTCAACATAACCCTAAATCTAGGTCCACTCGGAACCCTAAACGGATATCTAACCATAGCCCTCAACATAACCCTAATCCTAGGTCCAATCGGAACCCTAAACGGATATCTAACCCTAGCCCTCAACATAACCATAACCCTAGGTACAATCGGAATCCTAACAGGAACTCTACCCCTCGCCCTCTACATAACCCTAACTCTAGGTCCAATCGGAACACTAACCGGATCTGTGTACCTAGACCTCAACATAACCCTAACCCTAGGTGCTATCGGATCCCTAACCGGATCTCTACACCTCGCCCTCAACATGACCCTAACCCTCGGTCCAATCGGAACCCTAACCGGATCTCTAACCCTAGCGCTCAACATAACCCTAACCCGAGGTCCAATCAGAACCCTAACCGGATCTCTAACCCTAGCCCTCAACATAACCCTAACCTTAGGTCCAATCAAAACCCTAACTGGATCTCTAACCCTAGCCCACAACATAACCCTAACCCTTGGTCCAATCGGAACCCTAACCGGACCTTTAACCTTCGCCCTCAACATAACCCTAATCCTAGGTCCAATCGGAACCCTAACCGGATCTCTACACCTCGCCCTCTACATAACCATAACCCTAGGTCCAATCGGAACCCTAACCGGTTCTCTACCCCTCACCCTCAACATAACCCTAACCCTAGGTCCAATCGGGACCCTAACCGGATCTCTAACCCTCGCCCTCCACATAACCCTAACCCTAGGTCCATTCGGAACCCTAACCGGATCTCTAACCCTAGCCCTCAACATAACCCTAACCCTAGGTCCAATCGGAACCCTAACCGGTTCTCTACCCCTCACCCTCAACATAACCCTAACCCTAGGTCCAATCGGGACCCTAACCGGATCTCTAACCCTCGCCCTCCACATAACCCTAACCCTAGGTCCATTCGGAACCCTAAACGGAAATCTAACCCTAGCCCTCAACATAACCCTAACCCTAGGTCCAATCGGAACCCTAAACGGATATCTAACCCTAGCCCTCAACATAACCAAAACCCTAGGTACAATCGGAACCCTAACAGGAACTCTACCCCTCGCCCTCAACATAACCCTAACCCTAGGTCCAATCGGACACCTAACCGTATATCTAACCCTAGCCCTCAATATAACCATAACCCTAGGTCCAATCGGAACCCTAATCGGATCTCTAAACTTAGCCCTCAAAAGAACACTAACCCTACGTCCAATCGGAACCCTAACCGGATCTCTAACATTAGCCCTCAACATAAACCTAACCCTAGGTCCAATCGGAACCCTAACCGGATCTGTGTACCTAGCCCTCAACATAACCCTAACCCTAGGTCCAATCGGAACCCTAACCGGATCTCTAACCCTAGCCCTCAACATAACCCTAACCCTAGGTCCATTCGGAACCCTAACCGCATCTCTATCCCTAGCCCTCAACATAACCATAACCCTATGTCCAATCGGAACCCTAAACGGATATCTAACCCTAGCCCTAAACATAACCATAACCCTAGGTCCAATCGGAACCCTAACCGGATCTGTATACCTAGCCCTCAACATAATCCTAACCCTAGGTCCAATCGGAACCCTAACCGGATCTGTATACCTAGCCCTCAACATAACCCTAACCCTAGGTCCAATCGGAACCTTAAACGGATATCTAACCCTAGCCCTCAACATAACCCTAACCCTAGTTCCAATCGGAACCCTAACAGGATCTCTACCCCAGCCCTCAACATAACCCTAATCCTAGGTCCAATCGGAACCCTAACCGGATTTCTAACCCTAGCCTTCAACATAACCCTAACCCTAGGTGCAATCGGAACCCTAACCGGATCTGTATACCTAGCCCTCAACATAACCCTAACCCTAGGTCCAATCGGAACCCTAACCACATCTGTATACCTAGACCTCAACATAACCCTAAACCTAGGTCCACTCGGAACCCTAAACGGATATCTGACCCTAGCCCTCAACTTAACCCTAACCCTAGGTCCAATCGGAACCCTAACCGGATCTGTATACCTAGCCCTCAACATAACCCTAACCCTAGGTCCAATCGGAACCCTAACAAGATCTCTACCCCTCGCCCTCAAAATGACCCTAACCCTAGGTCCAATCGCAACCCTAACCGGATCTCTAACCCTAGTCTAACATAACCCTAACCCTAGGTCCAATCGGAACCCTAACCGGATCTCTAACCCTAGCCCTCAACATAACCCTAACCCTAGGTTCAATCGGATCCCTATCCGGATCTCTAACGCTAGCCCTCAACATAACCCTAACCCTAGGTCCAATCGGAACCCTAACCGGATCTGTATAGCTAGCCCTCAACATAACGGTAACCCTAGGTCCAATCGGAACCCTAACCGGATCTCTAACCCTAGCCCTCAACATAACCATAACCCTAGGTCCAATCGGAACCCTAACCGGATTTCTAACCCTAGCCTTCAACATAACCCTAACCCTAGGTGCAATCGGAACCCTAACCGGATCTGTATACCTAGCCCTCAACATAACCCTAACCCTAGGTCCAATCGGAACCCTAACCAGATCTGTATACCTAGACCTCAACATAACCCTAAACCTAGGTCCACTCGGAACCCTAAACGGATATCTAACCCTAGCCCTCAACATAACCCTAACCCTAGGTCCAATCGGAACCCTAAACGGATATCTAACCCTAGCCCTCAACATAACCCTAACCCTAGGTACAATCGGAACCCTAACAGGAACTCTACCCCTCGCCCTCTACATAACCCTAACCCTAGGTCCAATCGGAACACTAACCGGATCTGTGTACCTAGACCTCAACATAACCCTAACCCTAGGTGCTATCGGATCCCTAACCGGATCTCTACCCCTCGCCCTCAACATAACCCTAACCCTCGGTCCAATCGGAACCCTAACCGGATCTCTAACCCTAGCGCTCAACATAACCCTAACCCGAGGTCCAATCAGAACCCTAACCGGATCTCTAACCCTAGCCCTCAACATAACCCTAACCTTAGGTCCAATCAAAACCCTAACTGGATCTCTAACCCTAGCCCACAACATAACCCTAACCCTAGGTCCAATCGGAACCCTAACCGGATCTCTAACCCTAGCCCTCTACATAACCCTAACCCTAGGTCCAATCGGAACAGTAAACGGATATCTAACCCTAACCCTCAACATAACCCTAACCCTTGGTCCAATCGGAACCCTAACCGGACCTTTAACCTTCGCCCTCAACATAACCCTAATCCTAGGTCCAATCGGAACCCTAACCGGATCTCTACACCTCGCCCTCTACATAACCCTAACCCTAGGTCCAATCGGAACCCTAACCGGTTCTCTACCCCTCACCCTCAACATAACCCTAACCCTAGGTCCAATCGGGACCCTAACCGGATCTCTAACCCTCGCCCTCCACATAACCCTAACCCTAGGACCATTCGGAACCCTAACCGGATCTCTAACCCTAGCCCTCAACATAACCCTAATCCTAGGTCCAATCGGAACCCTAACCGGTTTTCTACCCCTCACCCTCAACATAACCCTAACCCTAGGTCCAATCGGGACCCTAACCGGATCTCTAACCCTCGCCCTCCACATAACCCTATCCCTAGGTCCATTCGGAACCCTAACCGGATCTCTAACCCTAGCCCTCAACATAACCCTAACCCTAGGTCCAATCGGAACCCTAAACGGAAATCTAACCCTAGCCCTCAACATAACCCTAACCCTAGGTCCAATCGGAACCCTAAACGGATATCTAACCCTAGCCCTCAACATAACCAAAACCCTTGGTACAATCGGAACCCTAACAGGAACTCTACCCCTCGCCCTCAACTTAACCCTAACCCTAGGTCCAATCGGACACCTAACCGTATATCTAACCCTAGCCCTCAATATAACCATAACCCTAGGTCCAATCGGAACCCTAATCGGATCTCTAAACTTAGCCCTCAACAGAACACTAACCCTACGTCTAATCGGAACCCTAACCGGATCTCTAACCCTAGCCCTCAACATACACCTAACCCTAGGTCCAATCGGAACCCTAACCGGATCTCTAACCCTAGCCCTCAACATAACCCTAACCCTAGGTCCATTCGGAACCCTAACCGCATCTCTATCCCTAGCCCTCAACATAACCATAACCCTAGGTCCAATCGGAACCCTAAACGGATATCTAACCCTAGCCCTAAACATAACCATAACCCTAGGTCCAATCGGAACCCTAACCGGATCTGTATACCTAGCCCTCAACATAATCCTAACCCTAGGTCCAATCGGAACCCTAACCGGATCTGTATACCTAGCCCTCAACATAACCCTAACCCTAGGTCCAATCGGAACCCTAAACGGATATCTAACCCTAGCCCTCAACATAACCCTAACCCTAGTTCCAATCGGAACCCTAACAGGATCTCTACCCCAGCCCTCAACATAACCCTAACCTTAGGTCCAATCGGAACCCTAACCGGATCTCTAACCCTAGCCCTCAACATAACCCTAACCCTAGTTCCAATCGGAACCCTAACCGGATCTCTAACCCTAGCCCTCAACATAACCCTAATCCTAGGTCCAATCGGAACCCTAACCGGATTTCTAACCCTAGCCTTCAACATAACCCTAACCCTAGGTGCAATCGGAACCCTAACCGGATCTGTATACCTAGCCCTCAACATAACCCTAACCCTAGGTCCAATCGGAACCCTAACCAGATCTGTATACCTAGACCTCAACATAACCCTAAACCTAGGTCCACTCGGAACCCTAAACGGATATCTAACCCTAGCCCTCAACATAACCCTAACCCTAGGTCCAATCGGAACCCTAAACGGATATCTAACCCTAGCCCTCAACATAAGCCTAACCCTAGGTACAATCGGAAACCTAACAGGAACTCTACCTCTCGCCCTCTACATAACCCTAACCCTAGGTCCAATCGGAACCCTAACCGGATCTCTAACCCTAGCCCTCAACATAACCCTAATCCTAGGTCCAATCGGAACCCTAACCGGATTTCTAACCCTAGCCTTCAACATAACCCTAACCCTAGGTGCAATCGGAACCCTAACCGGATCTGTATACCTAGCCCTCAACATAACCCTAACCCTAGGTCCAATCGGAACCCTAACCAGATCTGTATACCTAGACCTCAACATAACCCTAAACCTAGGTCCACTCGGAACCATAAACGGATATCTAACCCTAGCCCTCAACATAACCCTAACCCTAGGTCCAATCGGAACCCTAAACGGATATCTTACCCTAGCCCTCAACATAAGCCTAACCCTAGGTACAATCGGAACCCTAACAGGAACTCTACCCCTCGCCCTCTACATAACCCTAACCCTAGGTCCAATCGGAACCTTAACCGGATCTGTGTACCTAGACCTCAACATAACCCTAACCCTAGGTCCTATCGGATCCCTAACCGGATCTCTACCCCTCGCCCTCAACATAACCCTAACCCTCGGTCCAATCGGAACCCTAACCGGATCTCTACCCCTCGCCCTCAACATAACCCTAACCCTTGGTCCAATCGCAACCCTAACCGGATCTCTAACCCTAGCCCTCAACATAACCCTAACCCTAGGTCCAATCGGAACCCTAACCGGATCTGTATACCTAGCCCTCAACATAACCCTAACCCTAGGTCCAATCGGAACCCTAACAGGATCTCTACCCCTCGCCCTCAAAATAACCCTAATCCTAGGTCCAATCGCAACCCTTACCGGATCTCTAAACCTAGCCCTCAACATAACCCTAACCCTAGGTCCAATCGGAACCCTAACCGGATCTCTAACCCTAGCCCTCTACATAACCCTAACCCTAGATCCAATCAGAACCCTAACCGGATCTGTATACCTAGCCCTCTACATAACCCTAACCCTAGGTCCAATCGGAACCCTAAACGGATATCTAAACCTAGCCCTCAACATAAACCTAACCCTAGGTCCAATCGGAACCCTAACCGGATATCTAACCCTAGCCCTCTACATAACCCTAACCCTAGATCCAATCAGAACCCTAACCGGATCTGTATACCTAGCCCTCTACATAACCCTAACCCTAGGTCCAATCGGAACCCTATCAGGATCTCTACCCCTAGCCCTCAACATAACCCTAACCCTAGGTTCAATCGGATCCCTAACCGGATCTCTAACGCTAGCCCTCAACATAACCGTAACCCTAGGTCCAATCGGAACCCTAACCGGATCTGTATACCTAGCCCTCAACATAACCCTAACCCTAGGTCCAAATGGAACCCTAACCGGATCACTATCCCTAGCACTCAACATAACCCTAACCGGAGGTCCAATCGGAACCCTAACCGGATCTCTAACCCTAGCCCTCAACATAACCCTAACCCTAGGTCCAATCAAAACCCTAACTGGATCTCTAACCCTAGCCCTCAATATAACCCTAACCCTAGGTCCAATCGGAACCCTTACCGGATCTCTAAACCTAGCCCTCAACGTAACCCTAACCCTAGGTCCAATCGGAACAGTAAACGGATATCTAACCCTAGCCCTCAACATAACCCTAACCCTTGGTCCAATCGGAACCCTAACCGGATCTCTAACCCTAGCCCTCAACATAACCCTAAGCCTAGGTCCAATCGGAACCCTAAACGGATATCTAACCCTAGCCCTCAACATAACCCTAACCCTAGGTCCAATCGGATCCCTAAACGGTTATCTAACCCTAGCCCTCAACATAACCCTAACCATAGCTACAATCGGAACCCTAACCGGAACTCTACCCCTCGCCCTCAACATAACCCTAACCCTAGGTCCAATCAGAACCCTAACCGGATCTCTAACCCTAGCCCTCAACATAACCATAACCCTAGGTCCAATCAGAACCCTAAACGGATATCTAACCCTAGTCCTCAACATAACCCTAACCCTAGGTACAATCGGAACCCTAACAGGAACTCTACCCCTCGCCCTCTACATAACCCTAACCCTAGGTCCAATCGGAACCCTAACCGGATCTCTAACCCTAGCCCTCAACATAACCCTAACCCTAGGTTCAATAGGAACCCTAACCGGATCTCTAACGCTAGCCCTCAACATAACCCTAACCCTAGGTCCAATCGGAACCCTAACCGGATCTCTAACCCTAGCGCTCAACATAACCCTACCCCGAGGTCCAATCAGAACCCTAACCGGATCTCTAACCCTAGCCCTCAACATAACCCTAACCTTAGGTCCAATCAAAACCCTAACTGGATCTCTAACCCTAGCCCACAACATAACCCTAACCCTAGGTCCAATCGGAACCCTAACCGGATCTCTAACCCTAGCCCTCTACATAACCCTAACCCTAGGTACAATCGGAACAGTAAACGGATATCTAACCCTAACCCTCAACATAACCCTAACCCTTGGTCCAATCGGAACCCTAACCGGACCTTTAACCTTCGCCCTCAACATAACCCTAACCCTAGGTCCAATCGGGACCCTAACCGGATCTCTAACCCTGGCCCTCCACATAACCCTAACCCTAGGTCCATTCGGAACCCTAACCGGATCTCTAACCCTAGCCCTCAACATAACCCTAACCCTAGGTCCAATCGGACCCTAAACGGAAATCTAACCTTAGCCCTCAACATAACCCTAACCCGAGGTCCAATCGGAACCCTAAACGGATATCTAACCCTAGCCCTCAACATAACCAAAACCCTAGGTACAATCGGAACCCTAACAGGAACTCTACCCCTCGCCCTCTACATAACACTAACCCTAGGTCCAATCGGACACCTAACCGTATATCTAACCCTAGCCCTCAATATAACCATAACCCTAGGTCCAATCGGAACCCTAAGCGGATCTCTAACCCTAGCCCTCAACATAAACCTAACCCTAGGTCCAATCGGAACCCTAACCGGATCTGTGTACCTAGCCCTCAACATAACCCTAACCCTAGGTCCAATCGGAACCCTAACCGGATCTCTAACCCTAGCCCTCAACATAACCCTAACCCTAGGTCCATTCGGAACCCTAACCGCATCTCTATCCCTAGCCCTCAACATAACCATAACCCTAGGTCCAATCGGAATCCTAACCGGATCTGTATACCTAGCCCTCAACATAACCCTAACCCTAGGTCCAATCGGAACCCTAACCGGATCTGTATACCTAGCCCTCAACATAACCCTAACCCTAGGTCCAATCGGAAACCTAACCGGATCTGTGTACCTAGCCCTCAACATAACCCTAACCCTAGGTCCAATCGGGACCCTAAACGGATATCTAACCCTAGCCCTCAACATAACCCTAACCCTAGTTCCAATCGGAACCCTAACAGGATCTCTACCCCAGCCCTCAACATAACCCTAACCCTAGGTCCAATCGGAACCCTAACCGGATCTCTAACCCTAGCCCTCAACATAACCCTAACCCTAGGTCCAATCGGAACCCTAACCGGATCTCTAACCCTAGCCCTCAACATAACCCTAATCCTAGGTCCAATCGAAACCCTAACCGGATTTCTAACCCTAGCCTTCAACATAACCCTAACCCTAGGTGCAATCGGAACCCTAACCGGATCTGTATACCTAGCCCTCAACATAACCCTAACCCTAGGTCCAATCGGGACCCTAACCAGATCTGTATACCTAGACCTCAACATAACCCTAAACCTAGGTCCACTCGGAACCCTAAACGGATATCTAACCCTAGCCCTCAACATAACCCTAACCCTAGGTCCAATCGGAACCCTAAACGGATATCTAACCCTAGCCCTCAACATAACCCTAACCCTAGGTACAATCGGAACCCTAACAGGAACTCTACCCTCGCCCTCTACATAACCCTAACCCTAGGTCCAGTCGGAACCCTAACCGGATCTGTGTACCTAGACCTCAACATAACCCTAACCCTAGGTCCTATCGGATCCCTAACCGGATCTCTACCCCTCGCCCTCAACATAACCCTAACCCTCGGTCCAATCGGAACCCTAACCGGATCTCTACCCCTCGCCCTCAACATAACCCTAACCCTTGGTCCAATCGCAACCCTAACCGGATCTCTAACCCTAGCCCTCAACATAACCCTAACCCTAGGTCCAATCGGAACCCTAACCGGATCTGTATACCTAGCCCTCAACATAACCCTAACCCTAGGTCCAATCGGAACCCTAACAGGATCTCTACCCCTCGCCCTCAAAATAACCCTAACCCTAGGTCCAATCGCAACCCTAACCGGATCTCTAACCCTAGCCCTCAACATAACCCTAACCCTAGGTTCAATCGGATCCCTATCCGGATCTCTAACGCTAGCCCTCAACATAACCCTAACCCTAGGTCCAATCGGAACCCTAACCGGATGTGCATACCTAGCCCTCAACATAACGGTAACCCTAGGTCCAATCGGAACCCTAACCGGATCTCTAACCCTAGCCCTCAACATAACCATAACCCTAGGTCCAATCGGAACCCTAACCGGATTTCTAACCCTAGCCTTCAACATAACCCTAACCCTAGGTGCAATAGGAACCCTAACCGGATCTGTATACCAAGCCCTCAACATAACCCTAACCCTAGGTCCAATCGGAACCCTAACCAGATCTGTATACCTAGACCTCAACATAACCCTAAATCTAGGTCCACTCGGAACCCTAAACGGATATCTAACCATAGCCCTCAACATAACCCTAATCCTAGGTCCAATCGGAACCCTAAACGGATATCTAACCCTAGCCCTCAACATAACCATAACCCTAGGTACAATCGGAATCCTAACAGGAACTCTACCCCTCGCCCTCTACATAACCCTAACTCTAGGTCCAATCGGAACACTAACCGGATCTGTGTACCTAGACCTCAACATAACCCTAACCCTAGGTGCTATCGGATCCCTAACCGGATCTCTACACCTCGCCCTCAACATGACCCTAACCCTCGGTCCAATCGGAACCCTAACCGGATCTCTAACCCTAGCGCTCAACATAACCCTAACCCGAGGTCCAATCAGAACCCTAACCGGATCTCTAACCCTAGCCCTCAACATAACCCTAACCTTAGGTCCAATCAAAACCCTAACTGGATCTCTAACCCTAGCCCACAACATAACCCTAACCCTTGGTCCAATCGGAACCCTAACCGGACCTTTAACCTTCGCCCTCAACATAACCCTAATCCTAGGTCCAATCGGAACCCTAACCGGATCTCTACACCTCGCCCTCTACATAACCATAACCCTAGGTCCAATCGGAACCCTAACCGGTTCTCTACCCCTCACCCTCAACATAACCCTAACCCTAGGTCCAATCGGGACCCTAACCGGATCTCTAACCCTCGCCCTCCACATAACCCTAACCCTAGGTCCATTCGGAACCCTAACCGGATCTCTAACCCTAGCCCTCAACATAACCCTAACCCTAGGTCCAATCGGAACCCTAACCGGTTCTCTACCCCTCACCCTCAACATAACCCTAACCCTAGGTCCAATCGGGACCCTAACCGGATCTCTAACCCTCGCCCTCCACATAACCCTAACCCTAGGTCCATTCGGAACCCTAAACGGAAATCTAACCCTAGCCCTCAACATAACCCTAACCCTAGGTCCAATCGGAACCCTAAACGGATATCTAACCCTAGCCCTCAACATAACCAAAACCCTAGGTACAATCGGAACCCTAACAGGAACTCTACCCCTCGCCCTCAACATAACCCTAACCCTAGGTCCAATCGGACACCTAACCGTATATCTAACCCTAGCCCTCAATATAACCATAACCCTAGGTCCAATCGGAACCCTAATCGGATCTCTAAACTTAGCCCTCAAAAGAACACTAACCCTACGTCCAATCGGAACCCTAACCGGATCTCTAACATTAGCCCTCAACATAAACCTAACCCTAGGTCCAATCGGAACCCTAACCGGATCTGTGTACCTAGCCCTCAACATAACCCTAACCCTAGGTCCAATCGGAACCCTAACCGGATCTCTAACCCTAGCCCTCAACATAACCCTAACCCTAGGTCCATTCGGAACCCTAACCGCATCTCTATCCCTAGCCCTCAACATAACCATAACCCTATGTCCAATCGGAACCCTAAACGGATATCTAACCCTAGCCCTAAACATAACCATAACCCTAGGTCCAATCGGAACCCTAACCGGATCTGTATACCTAGCCCTCAACATAATCCTAACCCTAGGTCCAATCGGAACCCTAACCGGATCTGTATACCTAGCCCTCAACATAACCCTAACCCTAGGTCCAATCGGAACCTTAAACGGATATCTAACCCTAGCCCTCAACATAACCCTAACCCTAGTTCCAATCGGAACCCTAACAGGATCTCTACCCCAGCCCTCAACATAACCCTAATCCTAGGTCCAATCGGAACCCTAACCGGATTTCTAACCCTAGCCTTCAACATAACCCTAACCCTAGGTGCAATCGGAACCCTAACCGGATCTGTATACCTAGCCCTCAACATAACCCTAACCCTAGGTCCAATCGGAACCCTAACCACATCTGTATACCTAGACCTCAACATAACCCTAAACCTAGGTCCACTCGGAACCCTAAACGGATATCTGACCCTAGCCCTCAACTTAACCCTAACCCTAGGTCCAATCGGAACCCTAAACGGATATCTAACCCTAGCCCTCAACATAAGCCTAACCCTAGGTACAATCGGAACCCTAACAGGAACTCTACCCCTCGCCCTCTACATAACCCTAACCCTAGGTCCAATCGGAACCCTAACCGGATCTCTAACCCTAGCCCTCAACATAACCCTAATCCTAGGTCCAATCGGAACCCTAACCGGATTTCTAACCCTAGCCTTCAACATAACCCTAACCCTAGGTGCAATCGGAACCCTAACCGGATCTGTATACCTAGCCCTCAACATAACCATAACCCTAGGTCCAATCGGAACCCTAACCAGATCTGTATACCTAGACCTCAACATAACCCTAAACCTAGGTCCACTCGGAACCATAAACGGATATCTAACCCTAGCCCTCAACATAACCCTAACCCTAGGTCCAATCGGAACCCTAACCGGATCTGTATACCTAGCCCTCAACATAACCATAACCCTAGGTCCAATCGGAACCCTAACCAGATCTGTATACCTAGACCTCAACATAACCCTAAACCTAGGTCCACTCGGAACCATAAACGGATATCTAACCCTAGCCCTCAACATAAGCCTAACACTAGGTACAATCGGAACCCTAACAGGAACTCTACCCCTCGCCCTCTACATAACCCTAACGCTAGGTCCAATCGGAACCCTAACCGGATCTGTGTACCTAGACCTCAACATAACCCTAACCCTAGGTCCTATCGGATCCCTAACCGGATCTCTACCCCTCGCCCTCAACATAACCCTAACCCTCGATCCAATCGGAACCCTAACCGGATCTCTACCCCTCGCCCTCAACATAACCCTAACCCTTGGTCCAATCGCAACCGTAACCGGATCTCTAACCCTAGCCCTCAACATAACCCTAACCCTAGGTCCAATCGGAACCCTAACCGGATCTGTATACCTAGCCCTCAACATAACCCTAACCCTAGGTCCAATCGGAACCCTAACAGGATCTCTACCCCTCGCCCTCAAAATAACCCTAATCCTAGGTCCAATCGCAACCCTTACCGGATCTCTAAACCTAGCCCTCAACATAACCCTAACCCTAGGTCCAATCGGAACCCTAACCGGATCTCTAACCCTAGCCCTCAACATAACCCTAACTCTAGGTTCAATCGGATCCCTATCCGGATCTCTAACGCTAGCCCTCAACATAACCCTAACCCTAGGTCCAATCGGAACCCTAACCGGATCTGTATACCTAGCCCTCAACATAACGGTAACCCTAGGTCCAATCGGAACCCTAACCGGATCTCTAACCCTAGCACTCAACATAACCCTAACCGGAGGTCCAATCGGAACCCTAAGCAGATCTCTAACCCTAGCCCTCAACATAACCCTAACCCTAGGTCCAATCAAAACCCTAACTGGATCTCTAACCCTAGCCCTCAATATAACCCTAACCCTATGTCCAATCGGAACCCTAACCGGATCTCTAACCCTAGCCCTCAACGTAACCCTAACCCTAGGTCCAATCGGAACAGTAAACGGATATCTAACCCTAGCCCTCAACATAACCCTAACCCTTGGTCCAATCGGAAACCTAACCGGATCTCTAACCCTCGCCCTCAACATAACCCTAATCCTAGGTCCAATCGGAACCCTAACCGGATCTCTACACCTCGCCCTCAACATAACACTAATCCTAGGTCCAAACAGAACCCTAGCCGGTTCTCTACCCCTCGCCCTCAACATAACCCTAACCCTAGGTCCAATCGGAACCCTAACCGGATATCTAACCCTAGCCCTCTATATAACCCTGACCCTAGTTCCAATCGGAACCCTAACAGGATCTCTAACCCAGCCCGCAACATAACCCTAACCCTAGGTCCAATCGGAACCCTAAACGGATATCTAACCCTAGCCCTCAACATAACCCTAACCCTAGGTTCAATCGGATCCCTAACCGGATCTCTAACGCTAGCCCTCAACATAACCGTAACCCTAGGTCCAATCGGAACCCTAACCGGATCTGTATACCTAGCCCTCAACATAACCCTAACCCTAGGTCCAAATGGAACCCTAACCGGATCACTATCCCTAGCACTCAACATAACCCTAACCGGAGGTCCAATCGGAACCCTAACCGGATCTCTAACCCTAGCCCTCAACATAACCCTAACCCTAGGTCCAATCAAAACCCTAACTGGATCTCTAACCCTAGCCCTCAATATAACCCTAACCCTAGGTCCAATCGGAACCCTAACCGGATCTCTAAACCTAGCCCTCAACGTAACCCTAACCCTAGGTCCAATCGGAACAGTAAACGGATATCTAACCCTAGCCCTCAACATAACCCTAACCCTTGGTCCAATCGGAACCCTAACCGGATCTCTAACCCTAGCCCTCAACATAACCCTAATCCTAGGTCCAATCGGAACCCTAAACGGATATCTAACCCTAGCCCTCAACATAACCCTAACCCTAGGTCCAATCGGAACCCTAAACGGTTATCTAACCCTAGCCCTCAACATAACCCTAACCATAGCTACAATCGGAACCCTAACCGGAACTCTACCCCTCGCCCTCAACATAACCCTAACCCTAGGTCCAATCAGAACCCTAACCGGATCTCTAACCCTAGCCCTCAACATAACCATAACCCTAGGTCCAATCAGAACCCTAAACGGATATCTAACCCTAGTCCTCAACATAACCCTAACCCTAGGTACAATCGGAACCCTAACAGGAACTCTACCCCTCGCCCTCTACATAACCCTAACCCTAGGTCCAATCGGAACCCTAACCGGATCTCTAACCCTCGCCCTCAACATAACCCTAAGCCTAGGTTCAATAGGAACCCTAACCGGATCTCTAACGCTAGCCCTCAACATAACCCTAACCCTAGGTCCAATCGGAACCCTAACCGGATCTCTAACCCTAGCGCTCAACATAACCCTACCCCGAGGTCCAATCAGAACCCTAACCGGATCTCTAACCCTAGCCCTCAACATAACCCTAACCTTAGGTCCAATCTAAACCCTAACTGGATCTCTAACCCTAGCCCACAACATAACCCTAACCCTAGGTCCAATCGGAACCCTAACCGGATCTCTAACCCTAGCCCTCTACATAACCCTAACCCTAGGTCCAATCGGAACAGTAAACGGATATCTAACCCTAACCCTCAACATAACCCTAACCCTTGGTCCAATCGGAACCCTAACCGGACCTTTAACCTTCGCCCTCAACATAACTCTAACCCTAGGTCCAATCGGGACCCTAACCGGATCTCTAACCCTCGCCCTCCACATAACCCTAACCCTAGGTCCATTCGGAACCCTAAACGGAAATCTAACCCTAGCCCTCAACATAACCCTAACCCTAGGTCCAATCGGAACCCTAAACGGATATCTAACCCTAGCCCTCAACATAACCAAAACCCTAGGTACAATCGGAACCCTAACAGGAACTCTACCCCTCGCCCTCAACATAACCCTAACCCTAGGTCCAATCGGACACCTAACCGTATATCTAACCCTAGCCCTCAATATAACCATAACCCTAGGTCCAATCGGAACCCTAATCGGATCTCTAAACTTAGCCCTCAAAAGAACACTAACCCTACGTCCAATCGGAACCCTAACCGGATCTCTAACCCTAGCCCTCAACATAAACCTAACCCTAGGTCCAATCGGAACCCTAACCGGATCTGTGTACCTAGCCCTCAACATAACCCTAACCCTAGGTCCAATCGGAACCCTAACCGGATCTCTAACCCTAGCCCTCAACATAACCCTAACCCTAGGTCCATTCGGAACCCTAACCGCATCTCTATCCCTAGCCCTCAACATAACCATAACCCTAGGTCCAATCGGAACCCTAAACGGATATCTAACCCTAGCCCTAAACATAACCATAACCCTAGGTCCAATCGGAACCCTAACCGGATCTGTATACCTAGCCCTCAACATAATCCTAACCCTAGGTCCAATCGGAACCCTAACCGGATCTGTATACCTAGCCCTCAACATAACCCTAACCCTAGGTCCAATCGGAACCTTAAACGGATATCTAACCCTAGCCCTCAACATAACCCTAACCCTAGTTCCAATCGGAACCCTAACAGGATCTCTACCCCAGCCCTCAACATAACCCTAATCCTAGGTCCAATCGGAACCCTAACCGGATTTCTAACCCTAGCCTTCAACATAACCCTAACCCTAGGTGCAATCGGAACCCTAACCGGATCTGTATACCTAGCCCTCAACATAACCCTAACCCTAGGTCCAATCGGAACCCTAACCAGATCTGTATACCTAGACCTCAACATAACCCTAAACCTAGGTCCACTCGGAACCCTAAACGGATATCTGACCCTAGCCCTCAACTTAACCCTAACCCTAGGTCCAATCGGAACCCTAAACGGATATCTAACCCTAGCCCTCAACATAAGCCTAACCCTAGGTACAATCGGAACCCTAACAGGAACTCTACCCCTCGCCCTCTACATAACCCTAACCCTAGGTCCAATCGGAACCCTAACCGGATCTCTAACCCTAGCCCTCAACATAACCCTAATCCTAGGTCCAATCGGAACCCTAACCGGATTTCTAACCCTAGCCTTCAACATAACCCTAACCCTAGGTGCAATCGGAACCCTAACCGGATCTGTATACCTAGCCCTCAACATAACCATAACCCTAGGTCCAATCGGAACCCTAACCAGATCTGTATACCTAGACCTCAACATAACCCTAAACCTAGGTCCACTCGGAACCATAAACGGATATCTAACCCTAGCCCTCAACATAACCCTAACCCTAGGTCCAATCGGAACCCTAACCGGATCTGTATACCTAGCCCTCAACATAACCATAACCCTAGGTCCAATCGGAACCCTAACCAGATCTGTATACCTAGACCTCAACATAACCCTAAACCTAGGTCCACTTGGAACCATAAACGGATATCTAACCCTAGCCCTCAACATAAGCCTAACACTAGGTACAATCGGAACCCTAACAGGAACTCTACCCCTCGCCCTCTACATAACCCTAACGCTAGGTCCAATCGGAACCCTAACCGGATCTGTGTACCTAGACCTCAACATAACCCTAACCCTAGGTCCTATCGGATCCCTAACCGGATCTCTACCCCTCGCCCTCAACATAACCCTAACCCTCGATCCAATCGGAACCCTAACCGGATCTCTACCCCTCGCCCTCAACATAACCCTAACCCTTGGTCCAATCGCAACCGTAACCGGATCTCTAACCCTAGCCCTCAACATAACCCTAACCCTAGGTCCAATCGCAACCGTAACCGGATCTCTAACCCTAGCCCTCAATATAACCATAACCCTAGGTCCAATCGGAAACCTAAGCGGATCTCTAACCCTAGCCCTCAACATAAACCTAACCCTAGGTCCAATCGGAACCCTAACCGGATCTGTGTACCTAGCCCTCAACATAACCCTAACCCTAGGTCCAATCGGAACCCTAACCGGATCTCTAACCCTAGCCCTCAACATAACCCTAACCCTAGGTCCATTCGGAACCCTAACCGCATCTCTATCCCTAGCCCTCAACATAACCATAACCCTAGGTCCAATCGGAATCCTAACCGGATCTGTATACCTAGCCCTCAACATAACCCTAACCCTAGGTCCAATCGGAACCCTAACCGGATCTGTATACCTAGCCCTCAACATAACCATAACCCTAGGTCCAATCGGAACCCTAACCGGATCTGTATACCTAGCCCTCAACATAACCCTAAACCTAGGTCCAATCGGGACCCTAAACGGATATCTAACCCTAGCCCTCAACAAAACCCTAACCCTAGTTCCAATCGGAACCCTAACAGGATCTCTACCCCAGCCCTCAACATAACCCTAACCCTAGGTCCAATCGGAACCCTAACCGGATCTCTAACCCTAGCCCTCAACATAACCCTAACCCTAGGTCCAATCGGAACCCTAACCGGATCTCTAACCCTAGCCCTCAACATAACCCTAATCCTAGGTCCAATCGGAACCCTAACCGGATTTCTAACCCTAGCCTTCAACATAACCCTAACCCTAGGTGCAATCGGAACCCTAACCGGATCTGTATACCTAGCCCTCAACATAACCCTAACCCTAGGTCCAATCGGAACCCTAACCAGATCTGTATACCTAGACCTCAACATAACCCTAAACCTAGGTCCACTCGGAACCCTAAACGGATATCTAACCCTAGCCCTCAACATAACCCTAACCCTAGGTCCAATCGGAACCCTAAACGGATATCTAACCCTAGCCCTCAACATAACCCTAACCCTAGGTACAATCGGAACCCTAACAGGAACTCTACCCCTCGCCCTCTACATAACCCTAACCCTAGGTCCAATCGGAACCCTAACCGGATCTGTGTACCTAGACCTCAACATAACCCTAACCCTAGGTCCTATCGGATCCCTAACCGGATCTCTACCCCTCGCCCTCAACATAACCCTAACCCTCGGTCCAATCGGAACCCTAACCGGATCTCTACCCCTCGCCCTCAACATAACCCTAACCCTTGGTCCAATCGCAACCCTAACCGGATCTCTAACCCTAGCCCTCAACATAACCCTAACCCTAGGTCCAATCGGAACCCTAACCGGATCTGTATACCTAGCCCTCAACATAACCCTAACCCTAGGTCCAATCGGAACCCTAACAGGATCTCTAGCCCTCGCCCTCAAAATAACCCTAACCCTAGGTCCAATCGCAACCCTAACCGGATCTCTAACCCTAGCCCTCAACAAAACCCTAACCCTAGGTCCAATCGGAACCCTAACCGGATCTCTAAACCTAGCCCTCAACATAACCCTAACCCTAGGTTCAATCGGATCCCTATCCGGATCTCTAACGCTAGCCCTCAACATAACCCTAACCCTAGGTACAATCGGAACCCTAACAGGAACTCTACCCCTCGCCCTCTACATAACCCTAACCCTAGGTCCAATCGGAACACTAACCGGATCTGTGTACCTAGACATCAACATAACCCTAACCCTAGGTGCTATCGGATCCCTAACCGGATCTCTACCCCTCGCCCTCAACATAACCCTAAACCTCGGTCCAATCGGAACCCTAACCGGATCTCTAACCCTAGCGCTCAACATAACCCTAACCCGAGGTCCAATCAGAACCCTAACCGGATCTCTAACCCTAGCCCTCAACATAACCCTAACCTTAGGTCCAATCAAAACCCTAACTGGATCTCTAACCCTAGCCCACAACATAACCCTAACCCTAGGTCCAATCGGAACCCTAACCGGATCTCTAACCCTAGCCCTCTACATAACCCTAACCCTAGGTCCAATCGGAACAGTAAACGGATATCTAACCCTAACCCTCAACATAACCCTAACCCTTGGTCCAATCGGAACCCTAACCGGACCTTTAAACTTCGCCCTCAACATAACCCTAATCCTAGGTCCAATCGGAACCCTAACCGGATCTCTACACCTCGCCCTCTACATAACCCTAACCCTAGGTCCAATCGGAACCCTAACCGGTTCTCTACCCCTCACCCTCAACATAACCCTAACCCTAGGTCCAATCGGGACCCTAACCGGATCTCTAACCCTCGCCCTCCACATAACCATAACCCTAGGTCCATTCGGAACCCTAACCGGATCTCTAACCCTAGCCCTCAACATAACCCTAACCCTAGGTCCAATCGGAACCCTAACCGGTTCTCTACCCCTCACCCTCAACATAACCCTAACCCTAGGTCCAATCGGGACCCTAACCGGATCTCTAACCCTCGCCCTCCACATAACCCTAACCCTAGGTCCATTCGGAACCCTAACCGGATCTCTAACCCTAGCCCTCAACATAACCCTAACCCTAGGTCCAATCGGAACCCTAAACGGAAATCTAACCCTAGCCCTCAACATAACCCTAACCCTAGGTCCAATCGGAACCCTAAACGGATATCTAACCCTAGCCCTCAACATAACCAAAACCCTAGGTACAATCGGAACCCTAACAGGAACTCTACCCCTCGCCCTCAACATAACCCTAACCCTAGGTCCAATCGGACACCTAACCGTATATCTAACCCTAGCCCTCAATATAATCATAACCCTAGGTCCAATCGGAACCCTAATCGGATCTCTAAACTTAGCCCTCAAAAGAACACTAACCCTACGTCCAATCGGAACCCTAACCGGATCTCTAACCCTAGCCCTCAACATAAACCTAACCCTAGGTCCAATCGGAACCCTAACCGGATCTGTGTACCTAGCCCTCAACATAACCCTAACCCTAGGTCCAATCGGAACCCTAACCGGATCTCTAACCCTAGCCCTCAACATAACCCTAACCCTAGGTCCATTCGGAACCCTAACCGCATCTCTATCCCTAGCCCTCAACATAACCATAACCCTAGGTCCAATCGGAACCCTAAACGGATATATAACCCTAGCCCTAAACATAACCATAACCCTAGGTCCAATCGGAACCCTAACCGGATCTGTATACCTAGCCCTCAACATAATCCTAACCCTAGGTCCAATCGGAACCCTAACCGGATCTGTATACCTAGCCCTCAACATAACCCTAACCCTAGGTCCAATCGGAACCCTAAACGGATATCTAACCCTAGCCCTCAACATAACCCTAACCCTAGTTCCAATCGGAACCCTAACAGGATCTCTACCCCAGCCCTCAACATAACCCTAACCTTAGGTCCAATCGGAACCCTAACCGGATCTCTAACCCTAGCCCTCAACATAACCCTAACCCTAGGTCCAATCGGAACCCTAACCGGATCTCTAACCCTAGCCCTCAACATAACCCTAATCCTAGGTCCAATCGGAACCCTAACCGGATTTCTAACCCTAGCCTTCAACATAACCCTAACCCTAGGTGCAATCGGAACCCTAACCGGATCTGTATACCTAGCCCTCAACATAACCCTAACCCTAGGTCCAATCGGAACCCTAACCAGATCTGTATACCTAGACCTCAACATAACCCTAAACCTAGGTCCACTCGGAACCCTAAACGGATATCTGACCCTAGCCCTCAACATAACCCTAACCCTAGGTCCAATCGGAACCCTAAACGGATATCTAACCCTAGCCCTCAACATAAGCCTAACCCTAGGTACAATCGGAACCCTAACAGGAACTCTACCCCTCGCCCTCTACATAACCCTAACCATAGGTCCAATCGGAACCCTAACCGGATCTCTACACCTCGCCCTCTACATAACCCTAACCCTAGGTCCAATCGGAACCCTAACCGGTTCTCTACCCCTCACCCTCAACATAACCCTAACCCTAGGTCCAATCGGGACCCTAACCGGATCTCTAACCCTCGCCCTCCACATAACCCTAACCCTAGGTCCATTCGGAACCCTAACCGGATCTCTAACCCTAGCCCTCAACATAACCCTAACCCTAGGTCCAATCGGAACCCTAACCGGTTCTCTACCCCTCACCCTCAACATAACCCTAACCCTAGGTCCAATCGGGACCCTAACCGGATCTCTAACCCTCGCCCTCCACATAACCCTAACCCTAGGTCCATTCGGAACCCTAACCGGATCTCTAACCCTAGCCCTCAACATAACCCTAACCCTAGGTCCAATCGGAACACTAAACGGAAATCTAACCCTAGCCCTCAACATAACCCTAACCCTAGGTCCAATCGGAACCCTAAACGGATATCTAACCCTAGCCCTCAACATAACCAAAACCCTAGGTACAATCGGAACCCTAACAGGAACTCTACCCCTCGCCCTCAACATAACCCTAACCCTAGGTCCAATCGGACACCTAACCGTATATCTAACCCTAGCCCTCAATATAACCATAACCCTAGGTCCAATCGGAACCCTAATCGGATCTCTAAACTTAGCCCTCAAAAGAACACTAACCCTACGTCCAATCGGAACCCTAACCGGATCTCTAACCCTAGCCCTCAACATAAACCTAACCCTAGGTCCAATCGGAACCCTAACCGGATCTGTGTACCTAGCCCTCAACATAACCCTAACCCTAGGTCCAATCGGAACCCTAACCGGATCTCTAACCCTAGCCCTCAACATAACCCTAACCCTAGGTCCATTCGGAACCCTAACCGCATCTCTATCCCTAGCACTCAACATAACCATAACCCTAGGTCCAATCGGAACCCTAAACGGATATCTAACCCTAGCCCTAAACATAACCATAACCCTAGGTCCAATCGGAACCCTAACCGGATCTGTATACCTAGCCCTCAACATAATCCTAACCCTAGGTCCAATCGGAACCCTAACCGGATCTGTATACCTAGCCCTCAACATAACCCTAACCCTAGGTCCAATCGGAACCCTAAACGGATATCTAATCCTAGCCCTCAACATAACCCTAACCCTAGTTCCAATCGGAACCCTAACAGGATCTCTACCCCAGCCCTCAACATAACCCTAAACTTAGGTCCAATCGGAACGCTAACCGGATCTCTAACCCTAGCCCTCAACATAACCCTAACCCTAGGTCCAATCGGAACCCTAACCGGATCTCTAACCCTAGCCCTCAACATAACCCTAATCCTAGGTCCAATCGGAACCCTAACCGGATTTCTAACCCTAGCCTTCAACATAACCCTAACCCTAGGTGCAATCGGAACCCTAACCGGATCTGTATACCTAGCCCTCCACATAACCCTAACCCTAGGTCCATTCGGAACCCTAACCGGATCTCTAACCCTAGCCCTCAACATAACCCTAACCCTAGGTCCAATCGGAACCCTAACCGGTTCTCTACCCCTCACCCTCAACATAACCCTAACCCTAGGTCCAATCGGGACCCTAACCGGATCTCTAACCCTCGCCCTCCACATAACCCTAACCCTAGGTCCATTCGGAACCCTAACCGGATCTCTAACCCTAGCCCTCAACATAACCCTAACCCTAGGTCCAATCGGAACACTAAACGGAAATCTAACCCTAGCCCTCAACATAACCCTAACCCTAGGTCCAATCGGAACCCTAAACGGATATCTAACCCTAGCCCTCAACATAACCAAAACCCTAGGTACAATCGGAACCCTAACAGGAACTCTACCCCTCGCCCTCAACATAACCCTAACCCTAGGTCCAATCGGAACCCTAAACGGATATCTAACCCTAGCCCTCAACATAACCCTAACCCTAGTTCCAATCGGAACCCTAACAGGATCTCTACCCCAGCCCTCAACATAACCCTAAACTTAGGTCCAATAGGAACGCTAACCGGATCTCTAACCCTAGCCCTCAACATAACCCTAACCCTAGGTCCAATCGGAACCCTAACCGGATCTCTAACCCTAGCCCTCAACATAACCCTAATCCTAGGTCCAATCGGAACCCTAACCGGATTTCTAACCCTAGCCTTCAACATAACCCTAACCCTAGGTGCAATCGGAACCCTAACCAGATCTGTATACCTAGCCCTCAACATAACCCTAACCCTAGGTCCAATCGGAACCCTAACCAGATCTGTATACCTAGACCTCAACATAACCCTAAACCTAGGTCCACTCGGAACCCTAAACGGATATCTGACCCTAGCCCTCAACATAACCCTAACCCTAGGTCCAATCGGAACCCTAAACGGATATCTAACCCTAGCCCTCAACATAAGCCTAACCCTAGGTACAATGGGAACCCTAACAGGAACTCTACCCCTCGCCCTCTACATAACCCTAACCCTAGGTCCAATCGGAACCCTAACCGGATCTCTAACCCTAGCCCTCAACATAACCCTAATCCTAGGTCCAATCGGAACCCTAACCGGATTTCTAACCCTAGCCTTCAACATAACCCTAACCCTAGGTGCAATCGGAACCCTAACCGGATCTGTATACCTAGCCCTCAACATAACCATAACCCTAGGTCCAATCGGAACCCTAACCAGATCTGTATACCTAGACCTCAACATAACCCTAAACCTAGGTCCACTCGGAACCATAAACGGATATCTAACCCTAGCCCTCAACATAACCCTAACCCTAGGTCCAATCGGAACCCTAAACGGATATCTAACCCTAGCCCTCAACATAAGCCTAACCCTAGGTACAATCGGAACCCTAACAGGAACTCTACCCCTCGCCCTCTACATAACCCTAACCCTGGGTCCAATCGGAACCCTAACCGGATCTGTGTACCTAGACCTCAACATAACCCTAACCCTAGGTCCTATCGGATCCCTAACCGGATCTCTACCCCTCGCCCTCAACATAACCCTAACCCTCGGTCCAATCGGAACCCTAACCGGATCTCTACCCCTCGCCCTCAACATAACCCTAACCCTTGGTCCAATCGCAACCCTAACTGGATCTCTAACCCTAGCCCTCAACATAACCCTAACCCTAGGTCCAATCGGAACCCTAACCGGATCTGTATACCTAGCCCTCAACATAACCCTAACCCTAGGTCCAATCGGAACCCTGACAGGATCTCTACCCCTCGCCCTCAAAATAACCCTAATCCTAGGTCCAATCGCAACCCTTACCGGATCTCTAAACCTAGCCCTCAACATAACCCTAACCCTAGGTCCAATCGGAACCCTAACCGGATCTCTAACCCTAGCCCTCAACATAACCCTAACCCTAGGTTCAATCGGATCCCTATCCGGATCTCTAACGCTAGCCCTCAACATAACCCTAACCCTAGGTCCAATCGGAACCCTAACCGGATCTGTATACCTAGCCCTCAACATAACGGTAACCCTAGGTCCAATCGGAACCCTAACCGGATCTCTAACCCTAGCACTCAACATAACCCTAACCGGAGGTCCAATCGGAACCCTAACCAGATCTCTAACCCTAGCCCTCAACATAACCCTAACCCTAGGTCCAATCAAAACCCTAACTGGATCTCTAACCCTAGCCCTCAATATAACCCTAACCCTATGTCCAATCGGAACCCTAACCGGATCTCTAACCCTAGCCCTCAACGTAACCCTAACCCTAGGTCCAATCGGAACAGTAAAAGGATATCTAACCCTAGCCCTCAACATAACCCTAACCCTTGGTCCAATCGGAAACCTAACCGGATCTCTAACCCTCGCCCTCAACATAACCCTAATCCTAGGTCCAATCGGAACCCTAACCGGATATCTACACCTCGCCCTCAACATAACACTAATCCTAGGTCCAATCGGAACCCTAACCGGATCTCTACACCTCGCCCTCAACATAACACTAATCCTAGGTCCAATCGGAACCCTAGCCGGTTCTCTACCCCTCGCCCTCAACATAACCCTAATCCTAGGTCCAATCGGAACCCTAACCGGATCTCTACACCTCGCCCTCAACATAACACTAATCCTAGGTCCAATCGGAACCCTAAACGGATATTTAACCCTAGCCCTCAACATAACCCTAACCCTAGGTTCAATCGGATCCCTAACCGGATCTCTAACGCTAGCCCTCAACATAACCGTAACCCTAGGTCCAATCGGAACCCTAACCGGATCTGTATACCTAGCCCTCAACATAACCCTAACCCTAGGTCCAAATGGAACCCTAACCGGATCACTATCCCTAGCACTCAACATAACCCTAACCGGAGGTCCAATCGGAACCCTAACCGGATCTCTAACCCTAGCCCTCAACATAACCCTATCCCTAGGTCCAATCAAAACCCTAACTGGATCTCTAACCCTAGCCCTCAATATAACCCTAATCCTAGGTCCAATCGGAACCCTAACCGGATTTCTAACCCTAGCCTTCAACATAACCCTAACCCTAGGTGCAATCGGAACCCTAACCGGATCTGTATACCTAGCCCTCAACATAACCATAACCCTAGGTCCAATCGGAACCCTAACCAGATCTGTATACCTAGACCTCAACATAACCCTAACCCTAGGTCCAATCGGAACCCTAACCGGATCTCTAACCCTAGCCCTCTACATAACCCTAACCCTAGGTCCAATCGGAACAGTAAACGGATATCTAACCCTAACCCTCAACATAACCCTAACCCTTGGTCCAATCGGAACCCTAACCGGACCTTTAAACTTCGCCCTCAACATAACCCTAATCCTAGGTCCAATCGGAACCCTAACCGGATCTCTACACCTCGCCCTCTACATAACCCTAACCCTAGGTCCAATCGGAACCCTAACCGGTTCTCTACCCCTCACCCTCAACATAACCCTAACCCTAGGTCCAATCGGGACCCTAACCGGATCTCTAACCCTCGCCCTCCACATAACCATAACCCTAGGTCCATTCGGAACCCTAACCGGATCTCTAACCCTAGCCCTCAACATAACCCTAACCCTAGGTCCAATCGGAACCCTAACCGGTTCTCTACACCTCACCCTCAACATAACCCTAACCCTAGGTCCAATCGGGACCCTAACCGGATCTCTAACCCTCGCCCTCCACATAACCCTAACCCTAGGTCCATTCGGAACCCTAACCGGATCTCTAACCCTAGCCCTCAACATAACCCTAACCCTAGGTCCAATCGGAACCCTAAACGGAAATCTAACCCTAGCCCTCAACATAACCCTAACCCTAGGTCCAATCGGAACCCTAAACGGATATCTAACCCTAGCCCTCAACATAACCAAAACCCTAGGTACAATCGGAACCCTAACAGGAACTCTACCCCTCGCCCTCAACATAACCCTAACCCTAGGTCCAATCGGACACCTAACCGTATATCTAACCCTAGCCCTCAATATAACCATAACCCTAGGTCCAATCGGAACGCTAATCGGATCTCTAAACTTAGCCCTCAAAAGAACACTAACCCTACGTCCAATCGGAACCCTAACCGGATCTCTAACCCTAGCCCTCAACATAAACCTAACCCTAGGTCCAATCGGAACCCTAACCGGATCTGTGTACCTAGCCCTCAACATAACCCTAACCCTAGGTCCAATCGGAACCCTAGCCGGATCTCTAACCCTAGCCCTCAACATAACCCTAACCCTAGGTCCATTCGGAACCCTAACCGCATCTCTATCCCTAGCCCTCAACATAACCATAACCCTAGGTCCAATCGGAACCCTAAACGGATATCTAACCCTAGCCCTAAACATAACCATAACCCTAGGTCCAATCGGAACCCTAACCGGATCTGTATACCTAGCCCTCAACATAATCCTAACCCTAGGTCCAATCGGAACCCTAACCGGATCTGTATACCTAGCCCTCAACATAACCCTAACCCTAGGTCCAATCGGAACCCTAAACGGATATCTAACCCTAGCCCTCAACATAACCCTAACCCTTGGTCCAATCGGAACCCTAACCGGACCTTTAACCTTCGCCCTCAACATAACCCTAACCCTAGGTCCAATCGGGACCCTAACCGGATCTCTAACCCTGGCCCTCCACATAACCCTAACCCTAGGTCCATTCGGAACCCTAACCGGATCTCTAACCCTAGCCCTCAACATAACCCTAACCCTAGGTCCAATCGGAACCCTAAACGGAAATCTAACCCTAGCCCTCAACATAATCCTAACCCGAGGTCCAATCGGAACCCTAAACGGATATCTAACCCTAGCCCTCAACATAACCAAAACCCTAGGTACAATCGGAACCCTAACAGGAACTCTACCCCTCGCCCTCTACATAACACTAACCCTAGGTCCAATCGGACACCTAACCGTATATCTAACCCTAGCCCTCAATATAACCATAACCCTAGGTCCAATCGGAACCCTAAGCGGATCTCTAACCCTAGCCCTCAACATAAACCTAACCCTAGGTCCAATCGGAACCCTAACCGGATCTGTGTACCTAGCCCTCAACATAACCCTAACCCTAGGTCCAATCGGAACCCTAACCGGATCTCTAACCCTAGCCCTCAACATAACCCTAACCCTAGGTCCATTCGGAACCCTAACCGCATCTCTATCCCTAGCCCTCAACATAACCATAACCCTAGGTCCAATCGGAATCCTAACCGGATCTGTATACCTAGCCCTCAACATAACCCTAACCCTAGGTCCAATCGGAACCCTAACCGGATCTGTATACCTAGCCCTCAACATAACCCTAACCCTAGGTCCAATCGGAACCCTAACCGGATCTGTATACCTAGCCCTCAACATAACCCTAACCCTAGGTCCAATCGGGACCCTAAACGGATATCTAACCCTAGCCCTCAACATAACCCTAACCCTAGTTCCAATCGGAACCCTAACAGGATCTCTACCCCAGCACTCAACATAACCCTAACCCTAGGTCCAATCGGAACCCTAACCGGATCTCTAACCCTAGCCCTCAACATAACCCTAACCCTAGGTCCAATCGGAACCCTAACCGGATCTCTAACCCTAGCCCTCAACATAACCCTAATCCTAGGTCCAATCGGAACCCTAACCGGATTTCTAACCCTAGCCTTCAACATAACCCTAACCCTAGGTGCAATCGGAACCCTAACCGGATCTGTATACCTAGCCCTCAACATAACCCTAACCCTAGGTCCAATCGGAACCCTAACCAGATCTGTATGCCTAGACCTCAACATAACCCTAAACCTAGGTCCACTCGGAACCCTAAACGGATATCTGACCCTAGCCCTCAACATAACCCTAACCCTAGGTCCAATCGGAACCCTAAACGGATATCTAACCCTAGCCCTCAACATAAGCCTAACCCTAGGTACAATGGGAACCCTAACAGGAACTCTACCCCTCGCCCTCTACATAACCCTAACCCTAGGTCCAATCGGAACCCTAACCGGATCTCTAACCCTAGCCCTCAACATAACCCTAATCCTAGGTCCAATCGGAACCCTAACCGGATTTCTAACCCTAGCCTTCAACATAACCCTAACCCTAGGTGCAATCGGAACCCTAACCGGATCTGTATACCTAGCCCTCAACATAACCATAACCCTAGGTCCAATCGGAACCCTAACCAGATCTGTATACCTAGACCTCAACATAACCCTAAACCTAGGTCCACTCGGAACCATAAACGGATATCTAACCCTAGCCCTCAACATAACCCTAACCCTAGGTCCAATCGGAACCCTAAACGGATATCTAACCCTAGCCCTCAACATAAGCCTAACCCTAGGTACAATCGGAACCCTAACAGGAACTCTACCCCTCGCCCTCTACATAACCCTAACCCTAGGTCCAATCGGAACCCTAACCGGATCTGTGTACCTAGACCTCAACATAACCCTAACCCTAGGTCCTATCGGATCCCTAACCGGATCTCTACCCCTCGCCCTCAACATAACCCTAACCCTCGGTCCAATCGGAACCCTAACCGGATCTCTACCCCTCGCCCTCAACATAACCCTAACCCTTGGTCCAATCGCAACCCTAACCGGATCTCTAACCCTAGCCCTCAACATAACCCTAACCCTAGGTCCAATCGGAACCCTAACCGGATCTGTATACCTAGCCCTCAACATAACGCTAACCCTAGGTCCAATCGGAACCCTGACAGGATCTCTACCCCTCGCCCACAAATAACCCTAATCCTAGGTCCAATCGCAACCCTTACCGGATCTCTAAACCTAGCCCTCAACATAACCCTAACCCTAGGTCCAATCGGAACCCTAACCGGATCTCTAACCCTAGCCCTCAACATAACCCTAACCCTAGGTTCAATCGGATCCCTATCCGGATCTCTAACGCTAGCCCTCAACATAACCCTAACCCTAGGTCCAATCGGAACCCTAACCGGATCTGTATACCTAGCCCTCAACATAACGGTAACCCTAGGTCCAATCGGAACCCTAACCGGATCTCTAACCCTCGCACTCAACATAACCCTAACCGGAGGTCCAATCGGAACCCTAACCAGATCTCTAACCCTAGCCCTCAACATAACCCTAACCCTAGGTCCAATCAAAACCCTAACTGGATCTCTAACCCTAGCCCTCAATATAACCCTAACCCTATGTCCAATCGGAACCCTAACCGGATCTCTAACCCTAGCCCTCAACGTAACCCTAACCCTAGGTCCAATCGGAACAGTAAAAGGATATCTAACCCTAGCCCTCAACATAACCCTAACCCTTGGTCCAATCGGAAACCTAACCGGATCTCTAACCCTCGCCCTCAACATAACCCTAATCCTAGGTCCAATCGGAACCCTAACCGGATCTCTACACCTCGCCCTCAACATAACACTAATCCTAGGTCCAATCGGAACCCTAGCCGGTTCTCTACCCCTCGCCCTCAACATAACCCTAACCCTAGGTCCAATCGGAACCCTAACCGGATATCTACCCCTAGCCCTCTACATAACCCTGTCCCTAGTTCCAATCGGAACCCTAACAGGATCTCTAACCCAGCCCGCAACATAACCCTAACCCTAGGTCCAATCGGAACCCTAAACGGATATCTAACCCTAGCCCTCAACATAACCCTAACCCTAGGTTCAATCGGATCCCTAACCGGATCTCTAACGCTAGCCCTCAACATAACCGTAACCCTAGGTCCAATCGGAACCCTAACCGGATCTGTATACCTAGCCCTCAACATAACCCTAACCCTAGGTCCAAATGGAACCCTAACCGGATCACTATCCCTAGCACTCAACATAACCCTAACCGGAGGTCCAATCGGAACCCTAACCGGATCTCTAACCCTAGTCCTCAACATAACCCTAACCCTAGGTCCAATCAAAACCCTAACTGGATCTCTAACCCTAGCCCTCAATATAACCCTAATCCTAGGTCCAATCGGAACCCTAACCGGATTTCTAACCCTAGCCTTCAACATAACCCTAACCCTAGGTGCAATCGGAACCCTAACCGGATCTGTATACCTAGCCCTCAACATAACCATAACCCTAGGTCCAATCGGAACCCTAACCAGATCTGTATACCTAGACCTCAACATAACCCTAAACCTAGGTCCACTCGGAACCATAAACGGATATCTAACCCTAGCCCTCAACATAACCCTAACCCTAGGTCCAATCGGAACCCTAAACGGATATCTAACCCTAGCCCTCAACATAAGCCTAACCCTAGGTACAATCGGAACCCTAACAGGAACTCTACCCCTCGCCCTCTACATAACCCTAACCCTAGGTCCAATCGGAACCCTAACCGGATCTGTGTACCTAGACCTCAACATAACCCTAACCCTAGGTCCTATCGGATCCCTAACCGGATCTCTACCCCTCGCCCTCAACATAACCCTAACCCTCGGTCCAATCGGAACCCTAACCGGATCTCTACCCCTCGCCCTCAACATAACCCTAACCCTTGGTCCAATCGCAACCCTAACCGGATCTCTAACCCTAGCCCTCAACATAACCCTAACCCTAGGTCCAATCGGAACCCTAACCGGATCTGTATACCTAGCCCTCAACATAACCCTAACCCTAGGTCCAATCGGAACCCTGACAGGATCTCTACCCCTCGCCCTCAAAATAACCCTAATCCTAGGTCCAATCGCAACCCTTACCGGATCTCTAAACCTAGCCCTCAACATAACCCTAACCCTAGGTCCAATCGGAACCCTAACCGGATCTCTAACCCTAGCCCTCAACATAACCCTAACCCTAGGTTCAATCGGATCCCTATCCGGATCTCTAACGCTAGCCCTCAACATAACCCTAACCCTAGGTCCAATCGGAACCCTAACCGGATCTGTATACCTAGCCCTCAACATAACGGTAACCCTAGGTCCAATCGGAACCCTAACCGGATCTCTAACCCTAGCACTCAACATAACCCTAACCGGAGGTCCAATCGGAACCCTAACCAGATCTCTAACACTAGCCCTCAACATAACCCTAACCCTAGGTCCAATCAAAACCCTAACTGGATCTCTAACCCTAGCCCTCAATATAACCCTAACCCTATGTCCAATCGGAACCCTAACCGGATCTCTAACCCTAGCCCTCAACGTAACCCTAACCCTAGGTCCAATCGGAACAGTAAAAGGATATCTAACCCTAGCCCTCAACATAACCCTAACCCTTGGTCCAATCGGAAACCTAACCGGATCTCTAACCCTCGCCCTCAACATAACCCTAATCCTAGGTCCAATCGGAACCCTAACCGGATCTCTACACCTCGCCCTCAACATAACACTAATCCTAGGTCCAATCGGAACCCTAGCCGGTTCTCTACCCCTCGCCCTCAACATAACCCTAACCCTAGGTCCAATCGGAACCCTAACCGGATATCTAACCCTAGCCCTCTACATAACCCTGTCCCTAGTTCCAATCGGAACCCTAACAGGATCTGTAACCCAGCCCGCAACATAACCCTAACCCTAGGTCCAATCGGAACCCTAAACGGATATCTAACCCTAGCCCTCAACATAACCGTAACCCTAGGTCCAATCGGAACCCTAACCGGATCTGTATACCTAGCCCTCAACATAACCCTAACCCTAGGTCCAAATGGAACCCTAACCGGATCACTATCCCTAGCACTCAACATAACCCTAACCGGAGGTCCAATCGGAACCCTAACCGGATCTCTAACCCTAGCCCTCAACATAACCCTAACCCTAGGTCCAATCAAAACCCCAACTGGATCTCTAACCCTAGCCCTCAATATAACCCTAACCCTAGGTCCAAACGGAACCCTAACCGGATCTCTAAACCTAGCCCTCAACGTAACCCTAACCCTAGGTCCAATCGGAACAGTAAACGGATATCTAACCCTAGCCCTCAACATAACCCTAACCCTTGGTCCAATCGGAACCCTAACCGGATCTCTAACCCTAGCCCTCAACATAACCCTAAGCCTAGGTCCAATCGGAACCCTAAACGGATATCTAACCCTAGCCCTCAACATAACCCTAACCCTAGGTCCAATCGGAATCCTAAACGGTTATCTAACCCTAGCCCTCAACATAACCCTAACCATAGCTACAATCGGAACCCTAACCGGAACTCTACCCCTCGCCCTCAACATAACCCTAACCCTAGGTCCAATCAGAACCCTAACCGGATCTCTAACCCTAGCCCTCAACATAACCATAACCCTAGGTCCAATCAGAACCCTAAACGGATATCTAACCCTAGTCCTCAACATAACCCTAACCCTAGGTACAATCGGAACCCTAACAGGAACTCTACCCCTCGCCCTCTACATAACCCTAACCCTAGGTCCAATCGGAACCCTAACCGGATCTCTAACCCTAGCCCTCAACATAACCCTAACCCTAGGTTCAATAGGAACCCTAACCGGATCTCTAACGCTAGCCCTCAACATAACCCTAACCCTAGGTCCAATCGGAACCCTAACCGGATCTCTAACCCTAGCGCTCAACATAACCCTACCCCGAGGTCCAATCAGAACCCTAACCGGATCTCTAACCCTAGCCCTCAACATAACCCTAACCTTAGGTCCAATCAAAAGCCTAACTGGATCTCTAACCCTAGCCCACAACATAACCCTAACCCTAGGTCCAATCGGAACCCTAACCGGATCTCTAACCCTAGCCCTCTACATAACCCTAACCCTAGGTCCAATCGGAACAGTAAACGGATATCTAACCCTAACCCTCAACATAACCCTAACCCTTGGTCCAATCGGAACCCTAACCGGACCTTTAACCTTCGCCCTCAACATAACCCTAACCCTAGGTCCAATCGGGACCCTAACCGGATCTCTAACCCTGGCCCTCCACATAACCCTAACCCTAGGTCCATTCGGAACCCTAACCGGATCTCTAACCCTAGCCCTCAACATAACCCTAACCCTAGGTCCAATCGGAACCCTAAACGGAAATCTAACCCTAGCCCTCAACATAATCCTAACCCGAGGTCCAATCGGAACCCTAAACGGATATCTAACCCTAGCCCTCAACATAACCAAAACCCTAGGTACAATCGGAACCCTAACAGGAACTCTATCCCTCGCCCTCTACATAACACTAACCCTAGGTCCAATCGGACACCTAACCGTATATCTAACCCTAGCCCTCAATATAACCATAACCCTAGGTCCAATCGGAACCCTAAGCGGATCTCTAACCCTAGCCCTCAACATAAACCTAACCCTAGGTCCAATCGGAACCCTAACCGGATCTGTGTACCTAGCCCTCAACATAACCCTAACCCTAGGTCCAATCGGAACCCTAACCGGATCTCTAACCCTAGCCCTCAACATAACCCTAACCCTAGGTCCATTCGGAACCCTAACCGCATCTCTATCCCTAGCCCTCAACATAACCATAACCCTAGGTCCAATCGGAATCCTAACCGGATCTGTATACCTAGCCCTCAACATAACCCTAACCCTAGGTCCAATCGGAACCCTAACCGGATCTGTATACCTAGCCCTCAACATAACCCTAACCCTAGGTCCAATCGGAACCCTAACCGGATCTATATACCTAGCCCTCAACATAACCCTAACCCTAGGTCCAATCGGGACCCTAAACGGATATCTAACCCTAGCCCTCAACATAACCCTAACCCTAGTTCCAATCGGAACCCTAACAGGATCTCTACCCCAGCCCTCAACATAACTCTAACCCTAGGTCCAATCGGAACCCTAACCGGATCTCTAACCCTAGCCCTCAACATAACCCTAACCCTAGGTCCAATCGGAACCCTAACCGGATCTCTAACCCTAGCCCTCAACATAACCCTAATCCTAGGTCCAATCGGAACCCTAACCGGATTTCTAACCCTAGCCTTCAACATAACCCTAACCCTAGGTGCAATCGGAACCCTAACCGGATCTGTATACCTAGCCCTCAACATAACCCTAACCCTAGGTCCAATCGGAACCCTAACCAGATCTGTATGCCTAGACCTCAACATAACCCTAAACCTAGGTCCACTCGGAACCCTAAACGGATATCTAACCCTAGCCCTCAACATAACCCTAACCCTAGGTCCAATCGGAACCCTAAACGGATATCTAACCCTAGCCCTCAACATAACCCTAACCCTAGGTACAATCGGAACCCTAACAGGAACTCTACCCCTCGCCCTCTACATAACCCTAACCCTAGGTCCAATCGGAACCCTAACCGGATCTGTGTACCTAGACCTCAACATAACCCTAACCCTAGGTCCTATCGGATCCCTAACCGGATCTCTACCCCTCGCCCTCAACATAACCCTAACCCTCGGTCCAATCGGAACCCTAACCGGATCTCTACCCCTCGCCCTAAACATAACCCTAACCCTTGGTCCAATCGCAACCCTAACCGGATCTCTAACCCTAGCCCTCAACATAACCCTAACCCTAGGTCCAATCGGAACCCTAACGGGATCTGTATACCTAGCCCTCAACATAACCCTAACCCTAGGTCCAATCGGAACCCTAACAGGATCTCTACCCCTCGCCCTCAAAATAACCCTAACCCTAGGTCCAATCGCAACCCTAACCGGATCTCTAACCATAGCCCTCAACATAACCCTAACCCTAGGTCCAATCGGAACCCTAACCGGATCTCTAACCCTAGCCCTCAACATAACCCTAACCCTAGGTTCAATCGGATCCCTATCCGGATCTCTAACGCTAGCCCTCAACATAACCCTAACCCTAGGTCCAATCGGAACCCTAACCGGATCTGTATACCTAGCCCTCAACATAACGGTAACCCTAGGTCCAATCGGAACCCTAACCGGATCTCTAACCCTAGCCCTCAACATAACCATAACCCTAGGTCCAATCGGAACCCTAACCGGATTTCTAACCCTAGCCTTCAACATAACCCTAACCCTAGGTGCAATCGGAACCCTAACCGGATCTATATACCTAGCCCTCAACATAACCCTAACCCTAGGTCCAATCGGAACCCTAACCAGATCTGTATACCTAGACCTCAACATAACCCTAAACCTAGGTCCACTCGGAACCCTAAACGGATATCTAACCCTAGCCCTCAACATAACCCTAACCCTAGGTACAATCGGAACCCTAACAGGAACTCTACCCCTCGCCCTCTACATAACCCTAACCCTAGGTCCAATCGGAATACTAACCGGATCTGTGTACCTAGACCTCAACATAACCCTAACCCTAGGTGCTATCGGATCCCTAACCGGATCTCTACCCCTCGCCCTCAAAACCCTAACCCTCGGTCCAATCGGAACCCTAACCGGATCTCTAACCCTAGCGCTCAACATAACCCTAACCCGAGGTCCAATCAGAACCCTAACCGGATCTCTAACCCTAGCCCTCAACATAACCCTAACCTTAGGTCCAATCAAAACCCTAACTGGATCTCTAACCCTAGCCCACAACATAACCCTAACCCTAGGTCCAATCGGAACAGTAAACGGATATCTAACCCTAACCCTCAACATAACCCTAACCCTTGGTCCAATCGGAACCCTAACCGGACCTTTAACCTTCGCCCTCAACATAACCCTAATCCTAGGTCCAATCGGAACCCTAACCGGATCTCTACACCTCGCCCTCTACATAACCCTAACCCTAGGTCCAATCGGAACCCTAACCGGTTCTCTACCCCTCACCCTCAACATAACCCTAACCCTAGGTCCAATCGGGACCCTAACCGGATCTCTAACCCTCGCCCTCCACATAACCCTAACCCTAGGTCCATTCGGAACCCTAACCGGATCTCTAACCCTAGCCCTCAACATAACCCTAACCCTAGGTCCAATCGGAACCCTAACCGGTTCTCTACCCCTCACCCTCAACATAACCCTAACCCTAGGTCCAATCGGGACCCTAACCGGATCTCTAACCCTCGCCCTCCACATAACCCTAACCCTAGGTCCATTCGGAACCCTAACCGGATCTCTAACCCTAGCCCTCAACATAACCCTAACCCTAGGTCCAATCGGAACCCTAAACGGAAATCTAACCCTAGCCCTCAACATAACCCTAACCCTAGGTTCAATCGGAACCCTAAACGGATATCTAACCCTAGCCCTCAACATAACCAAAACCCTAGGTACAATCGGAACCCTAACAGGAACTCTACCCCTCGCCCTCAACATAACCCTAACCCTAGGTCCAATCGGACACCTAACCGTATATCTAACCCTAGCCCTCAATATAACCATAACCCTAGGTCCAATCGGAACCCTAATCGGATCTCTAAACTTAGCCCTCAACAGAACACTAACCCTACGTCCAATCGGAACCCTAACCGGATCTCTAACCCTAGCCCTCAACATAAACCTAACCCTAGGTCCAATCGGAACCCTAACCGGATCTGTGTACCTAGCCCTCAACATAACCCTAACCCTAGGTCCAATCGGAACCCTAACCGGATCTCTAACCCTAGCCCTCAACATAACCCTAACCCTAGGTCCATTCGGAACCCTAACCGCATCTCTATCCCTAGCCCTCAACATAACCATAACCCTAGGTCCAATCGGAACCCTAAACGGATATCTAACCCTAGCCCTAAACATAACCATAACCCTAGGTCCAATCGGAACCCTAACCGGATCTGTATACCTAGCCCTCAACATAATCCTAACCCTAGGTCCAATCGGAACCCTAACCGGATCTGTATACCTAGCCCTCAACATAACCCTAACCCTAGGTCCAATCGGAACCCTAAACGGATATCTAACCCTAGCCCTCAACATAACCCTAACCCTAGTTCCAATCGGAACCCTAACAGGATCTCTACCCCAGCCCTCAACATAACCCTAACCTTAGGTCCAATCGGAACCCTAACCGGATCTCTAACCCTAGCCCTCAACATAACCCTAACCCTAGGTCCAATCGGAACCCTAACCGGATCTCTAACCCTAGCCCTCAACATAACCCTAATCCTAGGTCCAATCGGAACCCTAACCGGATTTCTAAGCCTAGCCTTCAACATAACCCTAACCCTAGGTGCAATCGGAACCCTAACCGGATCTGTATACCTAGCCCTCAACATAACCCTAACCCTAGGTCCAATCGGAACCCTAACCAGATCTGTATACCTAGACCTCAACATAACCCTAACCCTAGGTCCAATCGGAACCCTAAACGGATATCTAACCCTAGCCCTCAACATAAGCCTAACCCTAGGTACAATCGGAACCCTAACAGGAACTCTACCCCTCGCCCTCTACATAACCCTAACCCTAGGTCCAATCGGAACCCTAACCGGATCTCTAACCCTAGCCCTCAACATAACCCTAATCCTAGGTCCAATCGGAACCCTAACCGGATTTCTAACCCTAGCCTTCAACATAACCCTAACCCTAGGTGCAATCGGAACCCTAACCGGATCTGTATACCTAGCCCTCAACATAACCATAACCCTAGGTCCAATCGGAACCCTAACCAGATCTATATACCTAGACCTCAACATAACCCTAAACCTAGGTCCACTCGGAACCATAAACGGATATCTAACCCTAGCCCTCAACATAACCCTAACCCTAGGTCCAATCGGAACCCTAAACGGATATCTAACCCTAGCCCTCAACATAAGCCTAACCCTAGGTACAATCGGAACCCTAACAGGAACTCTACCCCTCGCCCTCTACATAACCCTAACCCTAGGTCCAATCGGAACCCTAACCGGATCTGTGTACCTAGACCTCAACATAACCCTAACCCTAGGTGCTATCGGATCCCTAACCGGATCTCTACCCCTCGCCCTCAACATAACCCTAACCCTCGGTCCAATCGGAACCCTAACCGGATCTCTAACCCTAGCGCTCAACATAACCCTAACCCGAGGTCCAATCAGAACCCTAACCGGATCTCTAACCCTAGCCCTCAACATAACCCTAACCTTAGGTCCAATCAAAACCCTAACTGGATCTCTAACCCTAGCCCACAACATAACCCTAACCCTAGGTCCAATCGGAACCCTAACCGGATCTCTAACCCTAGCCCTCTACATAACCCTAACCCTAGGTCCAATCGGAACAGTAAACGGATATCTAACCCTAACCCTCAACATAACCCTAACCCTTGGTCCAATCGGAACCCTAACCGGACCTTTAACCTTCGCCCTCAACATAACCCTAATCCTAGGTCCAATCGGAACCCTAACCGGATCTCTACACCTCGCCCTCTACATAACCCTAACCCTAGGTCCAATCGGAACCCTAACCGGTTCTCTACCCCTCACCCTCAACATAACCCTAACCCTAGGTCCAATCGGGACCCTAACAGGGTCTCTAACCCTCGCCCTCCACATAACCCTAACCCTAGGTCCATTCGGAACCCTAACCGGATCTCTAACCCTAGCCCTCAACATAACCCTAACCCTAGGTCCAATCGGAACCCTAAGCTGTTCTCTACCCCTCACCCTCAACATAACCCTAACCCTAGGTCCAATCGGGACCCTAACCGGATCTCTAACCCTCGCCCTCCACATAACCCTAACCCTAGGTCCATTCGGAACCCTAACCGGATCTCTAACCCTAGCCCTCAACATAACCCTAACCCTAGGTCCAATCGGAACCCTAAACGGAAATCTAACCCTAGCCCTCAACATAACCCTAACCCTAGGTCCAATCGGAACCCTAAACGGATATCTAACCCTAGCCCTCAACATAACCAAAACCCTAGGTACAATCGGAACCCTAACAGGAACTCTACCCCTCGCCCTCAACATAACCCTAACCCTAGGTCCAATCGGACACCTAACCGTATATCTAACCCTAGCCCTCAATATAACCATAACCCTAGGTCCAATCGGAACCCTAATCGGATCTCTAAACTTAGCCCTCAAAAGAACACTAACCCTACGTCCAATCGGAACCCTAACCGGATCTCTAACCCTAGCCCTCAACATAAACCTAACCCTAGGTCCAATCGGAACCCTAACCGGATCTGTGTACCTAGCCCTCAACATAACCCTAACCCTAGGTCCAATCGGAACCCTAACCGGATCTCTAACCCTAGCCCTCAACATAACCCTAACCCTAGGTCCATTCGGAACCCTAACCGCATCTCTATCCCTAGCCCTCAACATAACCATAACCCTAGGTCCAATCGGAACCCTAAACGGATATCTAACCCTAGCCCTAAACATAACCATAACCCTAGGTCCAATCGGAACCCTAACCGGATCTGTATACCTAGCCCTCAACATAATCCTAACCCTAGGTCCAATCGGAACCCTAACCGGATCTGTATACCTAGCCCTCAACATAACCCTAACCCTAGGTCCAATCGGAACCCTAACCGGATCTCTAACCCTAGCCCTCAACATAACCCTAATCCTAGGTCCAATCGGAACCCTAACCGGATTTCTAACCCTAGCCTTCAACATAACCCTAACCCTAGGTGCAATCGGAACCCTAACCGGATCTGTATACCTAGCCCTCAACATAACCCTAACCCTAGGTCCAATCGGAACCCTAACCAGATCTGTATACCTAGACCTCAACATAACCCTAAACCTAGGTCCACTCGGAACCCTAAACGGATATCTAACCCTAGCCCTCAACATAACCCTAACCCTAGGTCCAATCGGAACCCTAAACGGATATCTAACCCTAGCCCTCAACATAACCCTAACCCTAGGTACAATCGGAACCCTAACAGGAACTCTACCCCTCGCCCTCTACATAACCCTAACCCTAGGTCCAATCGGAACCCTAACCGGATCTGTGTACCTAGACCTCAACATAACCCTAACCCTAGGTCTTATCGGATCCCTAACCGGATTTCTTCCCCTCGCCCTCAACATAACCCTAACCCTCGGTCCAATCGGAACCCTAACCGGATCTCTACCCCTCGCCCTCAACATAACCCTAACCCTTGGTCCAATCGCAACCCTAACCGGATCTCTAACCCTAGCCCTCAACATAACCCTAACCCTAGGTCCAATCGGAACCCTAACCGGATCTGTATACCTAGCCCTCAACATAACCCTAACCCTAGGTCCAATCGGAACCCTAACAGGATCTCTACCCCTCGCCCTCAAAATAACCCTAACCCTAGGTCCAATCGCAACCCTAACCGGATCTCTAACCCTAGCCCTCAACATAACCCTAACCCTAGGTCCAATCGGAACCCTAACCGGATCTCTAACCCTAGCCCTCAACATAACCCTAACCCTAGGTTCAATCGGATCCCTATCCGGATCTCTAACGCTAGCCCTCAACATAACCCTAACCCTAGGTCCAATCGGAACCCTAACCGGATCTGTATACCTAGCCCTCAACATAACGGTAACCCTAGGTCCAATCGGAACCCTAACCGGATCTCTAACCCTAGCCCTCAACATAACCATAACCCTAGGTCCAATCGGAACCCTAACCGGATTTCTAACCCTAGCCTTCAACATAACCCTAACCCTAGGTGCAATCGGAACCCTAACCGGATCTGTATACCTAGCCCTCAACATAACCCTAACCCTAGGTCCAATCGGAACCCTAACCAGATCTGTATACCTAGACCTCAACATAACCCTAAACCTAGGTCCACTCGGAACCCTAAACGGATATCTAACCCTAGCCCTCAACATAACCCTAACCCTAGGTCCAATCGGAACCCTAAACGGATATCTATCCCTAGCCCTCAACATAACCCTAACCCTAGGTACAATCGGAACCCTAACAGGAACTCTATCCCTCGCCCTCTACATAACCCTAACCCTAGGTCCAATCGGAACACTAACCGGATCTGTGTACCTAGACCTCAACATAACCCTAACCCTAGGTGCTATCGGATCCCTAACCGGATCTCTACCCCTCGCCCTCAACATAACCCTAAACCTCGGTCCAATCGGAACCCTAACCGGATCTCTAACCCTAGCGCTCAACATAACCCTAACCCGAGGTCCAATCAGAACCCTAACCGGATCTCTAACCCTAGCCCTCAACATAACCCTAACCTTAGGTCCAATCAAAACCCTAACTGCATCTCTAACCCTAGCCCACAACATAACCCTAACCCTAGGTCCAATCGGAACCCTAACCGGATCTCTAACCCTAGCCCTCTACATAACCCTAACCCTAGGTCCAATCGGAACAGTAAACGGATATCTAACCCTAACCCTCAACATAACCCTAACCCTTGGTCCAATCGGAACCCTAACCGGACCTTTAACCTTCGCCCTCAACATAACCCTAATCCTAGGTCCAATCGGAACCCTAACCGGATCTCTACACCTCGCCCTCTACATAACCCTAACCCTAGGTCCAATCGGAACCCTAACCGGTTCTCTACCCCTCACCCTCAACATAACCCTAACCCTAGGTCCAATCGGGACCCTAACCGGATCTCTAACCCTCGCCCTCCACATAACCATAACCCTAGGTCCATTCGGAACCCTAACCGGATCTCTAACCCTAGCCCTCAACATAACCCTAACCCTAGGTCCAATCGGAACCCTAACCGGTTCTCTACCCCTCACCCTCAACATAACCCTAACCCTAGGTCCAATCGGGACCCTAACCGGATCTCTAACCCTCGCCCTCCACATAACCCTAACCCTAGGTCCATTCGGAACCCTAACCGGATCTCTAACCCTAGCCCTCAACATAACCCTAACCCTAGGTCCAATCGGAACCCTAAACGGAAATCTAACCCTAGCCCTCAACATAACCCTAACCCTAGGTCCAATTGGAACCGTAAACGGATATCTAACCCTAGCCCTCAACATAACCAAAACCCTAGGTACAATCGGAACCCTAACAGGAACTCTACCCCTCGCCCTCAACATAACCCTAACCCTAGGTCCAATCGGACACCTAACCGTATATCTAACCCTAGCCCTCAATATAACCATAACCCTAGGTCCAAACGGAACCCTAATCGGATCTCTAAACTTAGCCCTCAAAAGAACGCTAACCCTACGTCCATTCGGAACCCTAACCGGATCTCTAACCCTAGCCCTCAACATAAACCTAACCCTAGGTCCAATCGGAACCCTAACCGGATCTGTGTACCTAGCCCTCAACATAACCCTAACCCTAGGTCCAATCGGAACCCTAACCGGATCTCTAACCCTAGCCCTCAACATAACCCTAACCCTAGGTCCATTCGGAACCCTAACCGCATCTCTATCCCTAGCCCTCAACATAACCATAACCCTAGGTCCAATCGGAACCCTAAACGGATATCTAACCCTAGCCCTAAACATAACCATAACCCTAGGTCCAATCGGAACCCTAACCGGATCTGTATACCTAGCCCTCAACATAATCCTAACCCTAGGTCCAATCGGAACCCTAACCGGATCTGTATACCTAGCCCTCAACATAACCCTAACCCTAGGTCCAATCGGAACCCTAAACGGATATCTAACCCTAGCCCTCAACATAACCCTAACCCTAGTTCCAATCGGAACCCTAACAGGATCTCTACCCCAGCCCTCAACATAACCCTAACCTTAGGTCCAATCGGAACCCTAACCGGATCTCTAACCCTAGACCTCAACATAACCCTAACCCTAGGTCCAATCGGAACCCTAACCGGATCTCTAACCCTAGCCCTCAACATAACCCTAATCCTAGGTCCAATCGGAACCCTAACCGGATTTCTAACCCTAGCCTTCAACATAACCCTAACCCTAGGTGCAATCGGAACCCTAACCGGATCTGTATACCTAGCCCTCAACATAACCCTAACCCTAGGTCCAATCGGAACCCTAACCAGATCTGTATACCTAGACCTCAACATAACCCTAAACCTAGGTCCACTCAAAACCCTAAACGGATATCTGACCCTAGCCCTCAATATAACCCTAACCCTAGGTCCAATCGGAACCCTAAACGGATATCTAACCCTAGCCCTCAACATAAGCCTAACCCTAGGTACAATCGGAACCCTAACAGGAACTCTACCCCTCGCCCTCTACATAACCCTAACCCTAGGTCCAATCGGAACCCTAACCGGATCTCTACACCTCGCCCTCTACATAACCCTAACCCTAGGTCCAATCGGAACCCTAACCGGTTCTCTACCCCTCACCCTCAACATAACCCTAACCCTAGGTCCAATCGGGACCCTAACCGGATCTCTAACCCTCGCCCTCCACATAACCCTAACCCTAGGTCCATTCGGAACCCTAACCGGATCTCTAACCCTAGCCCTCAACATAACCCTAACCCTAGGTCCAATCGGAACCCTAACCGGTTCTCTACCCCTCACCCTCAACATAACCCTAACCCTAGGTCCAATCGGGAACCTAACCGGATCTCTAACCCTCGCCCTCCACATAACCCTAACCCTAGGTCCATTCGGAACCCTAACCGGATCTCTAACCCTAGCCCTCAACATAACCCTAACCCTAGGTCCAATCGGAACACTAAACGGAAATCTAACCCTAGCCCTCAACATAACCCTAACCCTAGGTCCAATCGGAACCCTAAACGGATATCTAACCCTAGCCCTCAACATAACCAAAACCCTAGGTACAATCGGAACCCTAACAGGAACTCTACCCCTCGCCCTCAACATAACCCTAACCCTAGGTCCAATCGGACACCTAACCGTATATCTAACCCTAGCCCTCAATATAACCATAACCCTAGGTCCAATCGGAACCATAATCGGATCTCTAAACTTAGCCCTCAAAAGAACACTAACCCTACGTCCAATCGGAACCCTAACCGGATCTCTAACCCTAGCCCTCAACATAAACCTAACCCTAGGTCCAATCGGAACCCTAACCGGATCTGTGTACCTAGCCCTCAACATAACCCTAACCCTAGGTCCAATCGGAACCCTAACCGGATCTCTAACCCTAGCCCTCAACATAACCCTAACCCTAGGTCCATTCGGAACCCTAACCGCATCTCTATCCCTAGCCCTCAACATAACCATAACCCTAGGTCCAATCGGAACCCTAAACGGATATCTAACCCTAGCCCTAAACATAACCATAACCCTAGGTCCAATCGGAACCCTAACCGGATCTGTATACCTAGCCCTCAACATAATCCTAACCCTAGGTCCAATCGGAACCCTAACCGGATCTGTATACCTAGCCCTCAAAATAACCCTAACCCTAGGTCCAATCGGAACCCTAAACGGATATCTAACCCTAGCCCTCAACATAACCCTAACCCTAGTTCCAATCGGAACCCTAACAGGATCTCTACCCCAGCCCTCAACATAACCCTAACCTTAGGTCCAATCGGAACGCTAACCGGATCTCTAACCCTAGCCCTCAACATAACCCTAACCCTAGGTCCAATCGGAACCCTAACCGGATCTCTAACCCTAGCCCTCAACATAACCCTAATCCTAGGTCCAATCGGAACCCTAACCGGATTTCTAACCCTAGCCTTCAACATAACCCTAACCCTAGGTGCAATCGGAACCCTAACCGGATCTGTATACCTAGCCCTCAACATAACCCTAACCCTAGGTCCAATCGGAACCCTAACCAGATCTGTATACCTAGACCTCAACATAACCCTAAACCTAGGTCCACTCGGAACCCTAAACGGATATCTGACCCTAGCCCTCAACATAACCCTAACCCTAGGTCCAATCGGAACCCTAAACGGATATCTAACCCTAGCCCTCAACATAAGCCTAACCCTAGGTACAATCGGAACCCTAACAGGAACTCTACCCCTCGCCCTCTACATAACCCTAACCCTAGGTCAAATCGGAACCCTAACCGGATCTCTAACCCTAGCCCTCAACATAACCCTAATCCTAGGTCCAATCGGAACCCTAACCGGATTTCTAACCCTAGCCTTCAACATAACCCTAACCCTAGGTGCAATCGGAACCCTAACCGGATCTGTATACCTAGCCCTCAACATAACCATAACCCTAGGTCCAATCGGAACCCTAACCAGATCTGTATACCTAGACCTCAACATAACCCTAAACCTAGGTCCACTCGGAACCATAAACGGATATCTAACCCTAGCCCTCAACATAACCCTAACCCTAGGTCCAATCGGAACCCTAAACGGATATCTAACCCTAGCCCTCAACATAAGCCTAACCCTAGGTACAATCGGAACCCTAACAGGAACTCTACCCCTCGCCCTCTACATAACCCTAACCCTAGGTCCAATCGGAACCCTAACCGGATCTGTGTACCTAGACCTCAACATAACCCTAACCCTAGGTCCTATCGGATCCCTAACCGGATCTCTACCCCTCGCCCTCAACATAACCCTAACCCTCGGTCCAATCGGAACCCTAACCGGATCTCTACCCCTCGCCCTCAACATAACCCTAACCCTTGGTCCAATCGCAACCCTAACCGGATCTCTAACCCTAGCCCTCAACATAACCCTAACCCTAGGTCCAATCGGAACCCTAACCGGATCTGTATACCTAGCCCTCAACATAACCCTAACCCTAGGTCCAATCGGAACCCTGACAGGATCTCTACCCCTCGCCCTCAAAATAACCCTAATCCTAGGTCCAATCGCAACCCTTACCGGATCTCTAAACCTAGCCCTCAACATAACCCTAACCCTAGGTCCAATCGGAACCCTAACCGGATCTCTAACCCTAGCCCTCAACATAACCCTAACCCTAGGTTCAATCGGATCCCTATCCGGATCTCTAACGCTAGCCCTCAACATAACGGTAACCCTAGGTCCAATCGGAACCCTAACCGGATCTCTAACCCTAGCACTCAACATAACCCTAACCGGAGGTCCAATCGGAACCCTAACCAGATCTCTAACCCTAGCCCTCAACATAACCCTAACCCTAGGTCCAATCAAAACCCTAACTGGATCTCTAACCCTAGCCCTCAATATAACCCTAACCCTATGTCCAATCGGAACCCTAACCGGATCTCTAACCCTAGCCCTCAACGTAACCCTAACCCTAGGTCCAATCGGAACAGTAAAAGGATATCTAACCCTAGCCCTCAACATAACCCTAACCCTTGGTCCAATCGGAAACCTAACCGGATCTCTAACCCTCGCCCTCAACATAACCCTAATCCTAGGTCCAATCGGAACCCTAACCGGATCTCTACACCTCGCCTTCAACATAACACTAATCCTAGGTCCAATCGGAACCCTAGCCGGTTCTCTACCCCTCGCCCTCAACATAACCCTAACCCTAGGTCCAATCGGAACCCTAACCGGATATCTAACCCTAGCCCTCTACATAACCCTGTCCCTAGTTCCAATCGGAACCCTAACAGGATCTCTAACCCAGCCCGCAACATAACCCTAACCCTAGGTCCAATCGGAACCCTAAACGGATATCTAACCCTAGCCCTCAACATAACCCTAACCCTAGGTTCAATCGGATCCCTAACCGGATCTCTAACGCTAGCCCTCAACATAACCGTAACCCTAGGTGCAATCGGAACCCTAACCGGATCTGTATACCTAGCCCTCAACATAACCCTAACCCTAGGTCCAAATGGAACCCTAACCGGATCACTATCCCTAGCACTCAACATAACCCTAACCGGAGGTCCAATCGGAACCCTAACCGGATCTCTAACCCTAGCCCTCAACATAACCCTAACCCTAGGTCCAATCAAAACCCTAACTGGATCTCTAACCCTAGCCCTCAATATAACCCTAACCCTAGGTCCAATCGGAACCCTAACCGGATCTCTAAACCTAGCCCTCAACGTAACCCTAACCCTAGGTCCAATCGGAACAGTAAACGGATATCTAACCCTAGCCCTCAACATAACCCTAACCCTTGGTCCAATCGGAACCCTAACCGGATCTCTAACCCTAGCCCTCAACATAACCCTAAGCCTAGGTCCAATCGGAACCCTAAACGGATATCTAACCCTAGCCCTCAACATAACCCTAACCCTAGGTCCAATCGGAACCCTAAACGGTTATCTAACCCTAGCCCTCAACATAACCCTAACCATAGCTACAATCGGAACCCTAACCGGAACTCTACCCCTCGCCCTCAACATAACCCTAACCCTAGGTCCAATCAGAACCCTAACCGGATCTCTAACCCTAGCCCTCAACATAACCATAACCCTAGGTCCAATCAGAACCCTAAACGGATATCTAACCCTAGTCCTCAACATAACCCTAACCCTAGGTACAATCGGAACCCTAACAGGAACTCTACCCCTCGCCCTCTACATAACCCTAACCCTAGGTCCAATCGGAACCCTAACCGGATCTCTAACCCTAGCCCTCAACATAACCCTAACCCTAGGTTCAATAGGAACCCTAACCGGATCTCTAACGCTAGCCCTCAACATAATCCTAACCCTAGGTCCAATCGGAACCCTAACCGGATCTCTAACCCTAGCGCTCAACATAACCCTACCCCGAGGTCCAATCAGAACCCTAACCGGATCTCTAACCCTAGCCCTCAACATAACCCTAACCTTAGGTCCAATCAAAACCCTAACTGGATCTCTAACCCTAGCCCACAACATAACCCTAACCCTAGGTCCAATCGGAACCCTAACCGGATCTCTAACCCTAGCCCTCTACATAACCCTAACCCTAGGTCCAATCGGAACAGTAAACGGATATCTAACCCTAACCCTCAACATAACCCTAACCCTTGGTCCAATCGGAACCCTAACCGGACCTTTAACCTTCGCCCTCAACATAACCCTAACCCTAGGTCCAATCGGGACCCTAACCGGATCTCTAACCCTGGCCCTCCACATAACCCTAACCCTAGGTCCATTCGGAACCCTAACCGGATCTCTAACCCTAGCCCTCAACATAACCCTAACCCTAGGTCCAATCGGAACCCTAAACGGAAATCTAACCCTAGCCCTCAACATAATCCTAACCCGAGGTCCAATCGGAACCCTAAACGGATATCTAACCCTAGCCCTCAACATAACCAAAACCCTAGGTACAATCGGAACCCTAACAGGAACTCTACCCCTCGCCCTCTACATAACACTAACCCTAGGTCCAATCGGACACCTAACCGTATATCTAACCCTAGCCCTCAATATAACCATAACCCTAGGTCCAATCGGAACCCTAAGCGGATCTCTAACCCTAGCCCTCAACATAAACCTAACCCTAGGTCCAATCGGAACCCTAACCGGATCTGTGTACCTAGCCCGCAACATAACCCTAACCCTAGGTCCAATCGGAACCCTAACCGGATCTCTAACCCTAGCCCTCAACATAACCCTAACCCTAGGTCCATTCGGAACCCTAACCGCATCTCTATCCCTAGCCCTCAACATAACCATAACCCTAGGTCCAATCGGAATCCTAACCGGATCTGTATACCTAGCCCTCAACATAACCCTAACCCTAGGTCCAATCGGAACCCTAACCGGATCTGTATACCTAGCCCTCAACATAACCCTAACCCTAGGTCCAATCGGAACCCTAACCGGATCTGTATACCTAGCCCTCAACATAACCCTAACCCTAGGTCCATTCGGGACCCTAAACGGATATCTAACCCTAGCCCTCAACATAACCCTAACCCTAGTTCCAATCGGAACCCTAACAGGATCTCTACCCCAGCCCTCAACATAACCCTAACCCTAGGTCCAATCGGAACCCTAACCGGATCTCTAACCCTAGCCCTCAACATAACCCTAACCCTAGGTCCAATCGGAACCCTAACCGGAACTCTAACCCTAGCCCTCAACATAACCCTAATCCTAGGTCCAATCGGAACCCTAACCGGATTTCTAACCCTAGCCTTCAACATAACCCTAACCCTAGGTGCAATCGGAACCCTAACCGGATCTGTATACCTAGCCCTCAACATAACCCTAACCCTAGGTCCAATCGGAACCGTAATCAGATCTGTATACATAGACCTCAACATAACCCTAAACCTAGGTCCACTCGGAACCCTAAACGGATATCTAACCCTAGCCCTCAACATAACCCTAACCCTAGGTCCAATCGGAACCCTAAACGGATATCTAACCCTAGCCCTCAACATAACCCTAACCCTAGGTACAATCGGAACCCTAACAGGAACTCTACCCCTCGCCCTCTACATAACCCTAACCCTAGGTCCAATCGGAACCCTAACCGGATCTGTGTACCTAGACCTCAACATAACCCTAACCCTAGGTCCTATCGGATCCCTAACCGGATCTCTACCCCTCGCCCTCAACATAACCCTAACCCTCGGTCCAATCGGAACCCTAACCGGATCTCTACCCCTCGCCCTCAACATAACCCTAACCCTAGGTCCAATCGGAACCCTAACCGGATCTGTATACCTAGCCCTCAACATAACCCTAACCCTAGGTCCAATCGGAACCCTAACAGGATCTCTACCCCTCGCCCTCAAAATAACCCTAACCCTAGGTCCAATCGCAACCCTAACCGGATCTCTAACCCTAGCCCTCAACATAACCCTAACCCTAGGTCCAATCGGAACCCTAACCGGATCTCTAACCCTAGCCCTCAACATAACCCTAACCCTAGGTTCAATCGGATCCCTATCCGGATCTCTAACGCTAGCCCTCAACATAACCCTAACCCTAGGTCCAATCGGAACCCTAACCGGATCTGTATACCTAGCCCTCAACATAACGGTAACCCTAGGTCCAATCGGAACCCTAACCGGATCTCTAACCCTAGCCCTCAACATAACCATAACCCTAGGTCCAATCGGAACCCTAACCGGATTTCTAACCCTAGCCTTCAACATAACCCTAACCCTAGGTGCAATCGGAACCCTAACCGGATCTGTATACCTAGCCCTCAACATAACCCTAACCCTAGGTCCAATCGGAACCCTAACCAGATCTGTATACCTAGACCTCAAAATAACCCTAAACCTAGGTCCACTCGGAACCCTAAACGGATATCTAACCCTAGCCCTCAACATAACCCTAACCCTAGGTCCAATCGGAACCCTAAACGGATATCTAACCCTAGCCCTCAACATAACCCTAACCCTAGGTACAATCGGAACCCTAACAGGAACTCTACCCCTCGCCCTCTACATAACGCTAACCCTAGGTCCAATCGGAACACTAACCGGATCTGTGTACCTAGACCTCAACATAACCCTAACCCTAGGTGCTATCGGATCCCTAACCGGATCTCTACCCCTCGCCCTCAACATAACCCTAACCCTCGGTCCAATCGGAACCCTAACCGGATCTCTAACCCTAGCGCTCAACATAACCCTAACCCGAGGTCCAATCAGAACCCTAACCGGATCTCTAACCCTAGCCCTCAACATAACCCTAACCTTAGGTCCAATCAAAACCCTAACTGGATCTCTAACCCTAGCCCACAACATAACCCTAACCCTAGGTCCAATCGGAACCCTAACCGGATCTCTAACCCTAGCCCTCTACATAACCCTAACCCTAGGTCCAATCGGAACAGTAAACGGATATCTAACCCTAACCCTCAACATAACCCTAACCCTTGGTCCAATCGGAACCCTAACCGGACCTTTAACCTTCGCCCTCAACATAACCCTAATCCTAGGTCCAATCGGAACCCTAACCGGATCTCTACACCTCGCCCTCTACATAACCCTAACCCTAGGTCCAATCGGAACCCTAACCGGTTCTCTACCCCTCACCCTCAACATAACCCTAACCCTAGGTCCAATCGGGACCCTAACCGGATCTCTACCCCTCGCCCTCCACATAACCCTAACCCTAGGTCCATTCGGAACCCTAACCGGATCTCTAACCCTAGCCCTCAACATAACCCTAACCCTAGGTCCAATCGGAACCCTAAACGGAAATCTAACCCTAGCCCTCAACATAACCCTAACCCTAGGTTCAATCGGAACCCTAAACGGATATCTAACCCTAGCCCTCAACATAACCAAAACCCTAGGTACAATCGGAACCCTAACAGGAACTCTACCCCTCGCCCTCAACATAACCCTAACCCTAGGTCCAATCGGACACCTAACCGTATATCTAACCCTAGCCCTCAATATAACCATAACCCTAGGTCCAATCGGAACCCTAATCGGATCTCTAAACTTAGCCCTCAAAAGAACACTAACCCTACGTCCAATCGGAACCCTAACCGGATCTCTAACCCTAGCCCTCAACATAAACCTAACCCTAGGTCCAATCGGAACCCTAACCGGATCTGTGTACCTAGCCCTCAACATAACCCTAACCCTAGGTCCAATCGGAACCCTAACCGGATCTCTAACCCTAGCCCTCAACATAACCCTAACCCTAGGTCCATTCGGAACCCTAACCGCTTCTCTATCCCTAGCCCTCAACATAACCATAACCCTAGGTCCAATCGGAACCCTAAACGGATATCTAACCCTAGCCCTAAACATAACCATAACCCTAGGTCCAATCGGAACCCTAACCGGATCTGTATACCTAGCCCTCAACATAATCCTAACCCTAGGTCCAATCGGAACCCTAACCGGATCTGTATACCTAGCCCTCAACATAACCCTAACCCTAGGTCCAATCGGAACCCTAAACGGATATCTAACCCAAGCCCTCAACATAACCCTAACCCTAGTTCCAATCGGAACCCTAACAGGATCTCTACCCCAGCCCTCAACATAACCCTAACCCTAGGTCCAATCGGAACCCTAACCGGATCTCTAACCCTAGCCCTCAACATAACCCTAACCCTAGGTCCAATCGGAACCCTAACCGGAACTCTAACCCTAGCCCTCAACATAACCCTAATCCTAGGTCCAATCGGAACCCTAACCGGATTTCTAACCCTAGCCTTCAACATAACCCTAACCCTAGGTGCAATCGGAACCCTAACCGGATCTGTATACCTAGCCCTCAACATAACCCTAACCCTAGGTCTAATCGGAACCCTAACCAGATCTGTATACCTAGACCTCAACATAACCCTAAACCTAGGTCCACTCGGAACCCTAAACGGGTACCTAACCCTAGCCCTCAACATAACCCTAACCCTAGGTCCAATCGGAACCCTAAACGGATATCTAACCCTAGCCCTCAACATAACCCTAACCCTAGGTACAATCGGAACCCTAACAGGAACTCTACCCCTCGCCCTCTACATAACCCTAACCCTAGGTCCAATCGGAACCCTAACCGGATCTGTGTACCTAGACCTCAACATAACCCTAACCCTAGGTCCTATCGGATCCCTAACCGGATCTCTACCCCTCGCCCTCAACATAACCCTAACCCTCGGTCCAATCGGAACCCTAACCGGATCTCTACCCCTCGCCCTCAACATAACCCTAACCCTTGGTCCAATCGCAACCCTAACCGGATCTCTAACCCTAGCCCTCAACATAACCCTAACCCTAGGTCCAATCGGAACCCTAACCGGATCTGTATACCTAGCCCTCAACATAACCCTAACCCTAGGTCCAATCGGAACCCTAACAGGATCTCTACCCCTCGCCCTCAAAATAACCCTAACCCTAGGTCCAATCGCAACCCTAACCGGATCTCTAACCCTAGCCCTCAACATAACCCTAACCCTAGGTCCAATCGGAACCCTAACCGGATCTCTAACCCTAGCCCTCAACATAACCCTAACCCTAGGTTCAATCGGATCCCTATCCGGATCTCTAACGCTAGCCCTCAACATAACCCTAACCCTAGGTCCAATCGGAACCCTAACCGGATCTGTATACCTAGCCCTCAACATAACGGTAACCCTAGGTCCAATCGGAACCCTAACCGGATCTCTAACCCTAGCCCTCAACATAACCATAACCCTAGGTCCAATCGGAACCCTAACCGGATTTCTAACCCTAGCCTTCAACATAACCCTAACCCTAGGTGCAATCGGAACCCTAACCGGATCTGTATACCTAGCCCTCAACATAACCCTAACCCTATGTCCAATCGGAACCCTAACCAGATCTGTATACCTAGACCTCAAAATAACCCTAAACCTAGGTCCACTCGGAACCCTAAACGGATATCTAACCCTAGCCCTCAACATAACCCTAACCCTAGGTCCAATCGGAACCCTAAACGGATATCTAACCCTAGCCCTCAACATAACCCTAACCCTAGGTACAATCGGAACCCTAACAGGAACTCTACCCCTCGCCCTCTACATAACGCTAACCCTAGGTCCAATCGGAACACTAACCGGATCTGTGTACCTAGACCTCAACATAACCCTAACCCTAGGTGCTATCGGATCCCTAACCGGATCTCTACCCCTCGCCCTCAACATAACCCTAACCCTCGGTCCAATCGGAACCCTAACCGGATCTCTAACCCTAGCGCTCAACATAACCCTAACCCGAGGTCCAATCAGAACCCTAACCGGATCTCTAACCCTAGCCCTCAACATAACCCTAACCTTAGGTCCAATCAAAACCCTAACTGGATCTCTAACCCTAGCCCACAACATAACCCTAACCCTAGGTCCAATCGGAACCCTAACCGGATCTCTAACCCTAGCCCTCTACATAACCCTAACCCTAGGTCCAATCGGAACAGTAAACGGATATCTAACCCTAACCCTCAACATAACCCTAACCCTTGGTCCAATCGGAACCCTAACCGGACCTTTAACCTTCGCCCTCAACATAACCCTAATCCTAGGTCCAATCGGAACCCTAACCGGATCTCTACACCTCGCCCTCTACATAACCCTAACCCTAGGTCCAATCGGAACCCTAACCGGTTCTCTACCCCTCACCCTCAACATAACCCTAACCCTAGGTCCAATCGGGACCCTAACCGGATCTCTAACCCTCGCCCTCCACATAACCCTAACCCTAGGTCCATTCGGAACCCTAACCGGATCTCTAACCCTAGCCCTCAACATAACCCTAACCCTAGGTCCAATCGGAACCCTAACCGTTTCTCTACCCCTCACCCTCAACATAACCCTAACCCTAGGTCCAATCGGGACCCTAACCGGATCTCTAACCCTCGCCCTCCACATAACCCTAACCCTAGGTCCATTCGGAACCCTAACCGGATCTCTAACCCTAGCCCTCAACATAACCCTAACCCTAGGTCCAATCGGAACCCTAAACGGAAATCTAACCCTAGCCCTCAACATAACCCTAACCCTAGGTTCAATCGGAACCCTAAACGGATATCTAACCCTAGCCCTCAACATAACCAAAACCCTACGTACAATCGGAACCCTAACAGGAACTCTACCCCTCGCCCTCAACATAACCCTAACCCTAGGTCCAATCGGACACCTAACCGTATATCTAACCCTAGCCCTCAATATAACCATAACCCTAGGTCCAATCGGAACCCTAATCGGATCTCTAAACTTAGCCCTCAAAAGAACACTAACCCTACGTCCAATCGGAACCCTAACCGGATCTCTAACCCTAGCCCTCAACATAAACCTAACCCTAGGTCCAATCGGAACCCTAACCGGATCTGTGTACCTAGCCCTCAACATAACCCTAACCCTAGGTCCAATCGGAACCCTAACCGGATCTCTAACCCTAGCCCTCAACATAACCCTAACCCTAGGTCCATTCGGAACCCTAACCGCTTCTCTATCCCTAGCCCTCAACATAACCATAACCCTAGGTCCAATCGGAACCCTAAACGGATATCTAACCCTAGCCCTAAACATAACCATAACCCTAGGTCCAATCGGAACCCTAACCGGATCTGTATACCTAGCCCTCAACATAATCCTAACCCTAGGTCCAATCGGAACCCTAACCGGATTTGTATACCTAGCCCTCAACATAACCCTAACCCTAGGTCCAATCGGAACCCTAAACGGATATCTAACCCTAGCCCTCAACATAACCCTAACCCTAGTTCCAATCGGAACCCTAACAGGATCTCTACCCCAGCCCTCAACATAACCCTAACCTTAGGTCCAATCGGAACCCTAACCGGATCTCTAACCCTAGCCCTCAACATAACCCTAACCCTAGGTCCAATCGGAACCCTAACCGGATCTCTAACCCTAGCCCTCAACATAACCCTAATCCTAGGTCCAATCGGAACCCTAACCGGATTTCTAACCCTAGCCTTCAACATAACCCTAACCCTAGGTGCAATCGGAACCCTAACCGGATCTGTATACCTAGCCCTCAACATAACCCTAACCCTAGGTCCAATCGGAACCCTAACCAGATCTGTATACCTAGACCTCAACATAACCCTAAACCTAGGTCCACTCGGAACCCTAAACGGATATCTGACCCTAGCTCTCAACATAACCCTAACCCTAGGTCCAATCGGAACCCTAAACGGATATCTAACCCTAGCCCTCAACATAAGCCTAACCCTAGGTACAATCGGAACCCTAACAGGAACTCTACCCCTCGCCCTCTACATAACCCTAACCCTAGGTCCAATCGGAACCCTAACCGGATCTCTAACCCTAGCCCTCAACATAACCCTAATCCTAGGTCCAATCGGAACCCTAACCGGATTTCTAACCCTAGCCTTCAACATAACCCTAACCCTAGGTGCAATCGGAACCCTAACCGGATCTGTATACCTAGCCCTCAACATAACCATAACCCTAGGTCCAATCGGAACCCTAACCAGATCTATATACCTAGACCTGAACATAACCCTAAACCTAGGTCCACTCGGAACCATAAACGGATATCTAACCCTAGCCCTCAACATAACCCTAACCTTAGGTCCAATCGGAACCCTAAACGGATATCTAACCCTAGCCCTAAACATAAGCCTAACCCTAGGTACAATCGGAACCCTAACAGGAACTCTACCCCTCGCCCTCTACATAACCCTAACCCTAGGTCCAATCGGAACCCTAACCGGATCTGTATACCTAGACCTGAACATAACCCTAAACCTAGGTCCACTCGGAACCATAAACGGATATCTAACCCTAGCCCTCAACATAACCCTAACCTTAGGTCCAATCGGAACCCTAAACGGATATCTAACCCTAGCCCTCAACATAAGCCTAACCCTAGGTACAATCGGAACCCTAACAGGAACTCTACCCCTCGCCCTCTACATAACCCTAACCCTAGGTCCAATCGGAACCCTAACCGGATCTGTATACCTAGCCCTCAACATAACCCTAACCCTAGGTCCAATCGGAACCCTAAACGGATATCTAACCCTAGCCCTCAACATAACCCTAATCCTAGGTCCAATCGGAACCCTAACCGGATCTCTAACCCTAGCCCTCAACATAACCCTAACCCTAGGTCCAATCGGAACCCTAACCGGATCTCTAACCCTAGCCCTCAACATAACCCTAATCCTAGGTCCAATCGGAACCCTAACCGGATTTCTAACCCTAGCCTTCAACATAACCCTAACCCTAGGTCCAATCGGAACCCTAACCAGATCTGTATACCTAGACCTCAACATAACCCTAAACCTAGGTCCACTCGGAACCCTAAACGGATATCTGACCCTAGCTCTCAACATAACCCTAACCCTAGGTCCAATATGAACCCTAAACGGATATCTAACCCTAGCCCTCAACATAAGCCTAACCCTAGGTACAATCGGAACCCTAACAGGAACTCTACCCCTCGCCCTCTACATAACCCTAACCCTAGGTCCAATCGGAACCCTAACCGGATCTCTAACCCTAGCCCTCAACATAACCCTAATCCTAGGTCCAATCGGAACCCTAACCGGATTTCTAACCCTAGCCTTCAACATAACCCTAACCCTAGGTGCAATCGGAACCCTAACCGGATCTGTATACCTAGCCCTCAACATAACCATAACCCTAGGTCCAATCGGAACCCTAACCAGATCTATATACCTAGACCTGAACATAACCCTAAACCTAGGTCCACTCGGAACCATAAACGGATATCTAACCCTAGCCCTCAACATAACCCTAACCTTAGGTCCAATCGGAACCCTAAACGGATATCTAACCCTAGCCCTCAACATAAGCCTAACCCTAGGTACAATCGGAACCCTAACAGGAACTCTACCCCTCGCCCTCTACATAACCCTAACCCTAGGTCCAATAGGAACCCTAACCGGATCTGTGTACCTAGACCTCAACATAACCCTAACCCTAGGTGCTATCGGATCCCTAACCGGAACTCTACCCCTCGCCCTCAACATAACCCTAACCCTCGGTCCAATCGGAACCCTAACCGGATCTCTAACCCTAGCGCTCAACATAACCCTAACCCGAGGTCCAATCAGAACCCTAACCGGATCTCTAACCCTAGCCCTCAACATAACCCTAACCTTAGGTCCAATCAAAACCCTAACTGGATCTCTAACCCTAGCCCACAACATAACCCTAACCCTAGGTCCAATCGGAACCCTAACCGGATCTCTAACCCTAGCCCTCTACATAACCCTAACCCTAGGTCCAATCGGAACAGTAAACGGATATCTAACCCTAACCCTCAACATAACCCTAACCCTTGGTCCAATCGGAACCCTAACCGGATCTCTACACCTCGCCCTCTACATAACCCTAACCCTAGGTCCAATCGGAACCCTAACCGGTTCTCTACCCCTCACCCTCAACATAACCCTAACCCTAGGTCCAATCGGGACCCTAACCGGATCTCTAACCCTCGCCCTCCACATAACCCTAACCCTAGGTCCATTCGGAACCCTAACCGGATCTCTAACCCTAGCCCTCAACATAACCCTAACCCTAGGTCCAATCGGAACCCTAACCGGTTCTCTACCCCTCACCCTCAACATAACCCTAACCCTAGGTCCAATCGGGACCCTAACCGGATCTCTAACCCTCGCCCTCCACATAACCCTAACCCTAGGTCCATTCGGAACCCTAACCGGATCTCTAACCCTAGCCCTCAACATAACCCTAACCCTAGGTCCAATCGGAACCCTAAACGGAAATCTAACCCTAGCCCTCAACATAACCCTAACCATAGGTCCAATCGGAACCCTAAACGGATATCTAACCCTAGCCCTCAACATAACCAAAACCCTAGGTACAATCGGAACCCTAACAGGAACTCTACCCCTCGCCCTCAACATAACCCTAACCCTAGGTCCAATCGGACACCTAACCGTATATCTAACCCTAGCCCTCAATATAACCATAACCCTAGGTCCAATCGGAACCCTAATCGGATCTCTAAACTTAGCCCTCAAAAGAACACTAACCCTACGTCCAATCGGAACCCTAACCGGATCTCTAACCCTAGCCCTCAACATAAACCTAACCCTAGGTCCAATCGGAACCCTAACCGGATCTGTGTACCTAGCCCTCAACATAACCCTAACCCTAGGTCCAATCGGAACCCTAACCGGATCTCTAACCCTAGCCCACAACATAACCCTAACCCTAGGTCCATTCGGAACCCTAACCGCATCTCTATCCCTAGCCCTCAACATAACCATAACCCTAGGTCCAATCGGAACCCTAAACGGATATCTAACCCTAGCCCTAAACATAACCATAACCCTAGGCCAATCGGAACCCTAACCGGATCTGTATACCTAGCCCTCAACATAATCCTAACCCTAGGTCCAATCGGAACCCTAACCGGATCTGTATACCTAGTCCTCAACATAACCCTAACCCTAGGTCCAATCGGAACCCTAAACGGATATCTAACCCTAGCCCTCAACATAACCCTAACCCTAGTTCCAATCGGAACCCTAACAGGATCTCTACCCCAGCCCTCAACATAACCCTAACCTTAGGTCCAATCGGAACCCTAACCGGATCTCTAACCCTAGCCCTCAACATAACCCTAACCCTAGGTCCAATCGGAACCCTAACCAGATCTGTATACCTAGACCTCAACATAACCCTAAACCTAGGTCCACTCGGAACCCTAAACGGATATCTGACCCTAGCTCTCAACATAACCCTAACCCTAGGTCCAATCGGAACCCTAAACGGATATCTAACCCTAGCCCTCAACATAAGCCTAACCCTAGGTACAATCGGAACCCTAACGGGAACTCTACCCCTCGCCCTCTACATAACCCTAACCCTAGGTCCAATCGGAACCCTAACCGGATTTCTAACCCTAGCCTTCAACATAACCCTAACCCTAGGTGCAATCGGAACCCTAACCGGATCTGTATACCTAGCCCTCAACATAACCATAACCCTAGGTCCAATCGGAACCCTAACCAGATCTGTATACCTAGACCTCAACATAACCCTAAACCTAGGTCCACTCGGAACCATAAACGGATATCTAACCCTAGCCCTCAACATAACCCTAACCCTAGGTCCAATCGGAACCCTAAACGGATATCTAACCCTAGCCCTCAACATAAGCCTAACCCTAGGTACAATCGGAACCCTAACAGGAACTCTACCCCTCGCCCTCTACATAACCCTAACCCTAGGTCCAATCGGAACCCTAACCGGATCTGTGTACCTAGACCTCAACATAACCCTAACCCTAGGTCCTATCGGATCCCTAACCGGATCTCTACCCCTCGCCCTCAACATAACCCTAACCCTCGGTCCAATCGGAACCCTAACCGGATCTCTACCCCTCGCCCTCAACATAACCCTAACCCTTGGTCCAATCGCAACCCTAACCGGATCTCTAACCCTAGCCCTCAACATAACCCTAACCCTAGGTCCAATCGGAACCCTAACCGGATCTGTAACCTAGCCCTCAACATAACCCTAACCCTAGGTCCAATCGGAACCCTAACAGGATCTCTACCCCTCGCCCTCAAAATAACCCTAATCCTAGGTCCAATCGCAACCCTTACCGGATCTCTAAACCTAGCCCTCAACATAACCCTAACCCTAGGTCCAATCGGAACCCTAACCGGATCTCTAACCCTAGCCCTCAACATAACCCTAACCCTAGGTTCAATCGGATCCCTATCCGATTCTCTAACGCTAGCCCTCAACATAACCCTAACCCTAGGTCCAATCGGAACCCTAACCGGATCTGTATACCTAGCCCTCAACATAACGGTAACCCTAGGTCCAATCGGAACCCTAACCGGATCTCTAACCCTAGCACTCAACATAACCCTAACCGGAGGTCCAATCGGAACCCTAACCAGATCTCTAACCCTAGCCCTCAACATAACCCTAACCCTAGGTCCAATCAAAACCCTAACTGGATCTCTAAACCTAGCCCTCAATATAACCCTAACCCTATGTCCAATCGGAACCCTAACCGGATCTCTAACCCTAGCCCTCAACGTAACCCTAACCCTAGGTCCAATCGGAACAGTAAACGGATATCTAACCCTAGCCCTCAACATAACCCTAACCCTTGGTCCAATCGGAAACCTAACCGGATCTCTAACCCTCCCCCTCAACAAAACCCTAATCCTATGTCCAATCGGAACCCTAACCGGATCTGTATACCTAGCCCTCAACATAACCATAACCCTAGGTCCAATCGGAACCCTAACCGGATCTGTATACCTAGCCCTCAACATAATCCTAACCCTAGGTCCAATCGGAACCCTAACCGGATCTGTATACCTAGCCCTCAACATAACCCTAACCCTAGGTCCAATCGGAACCCTAACCGGATCTCTAACCCTAGCCCTCAACATAACCCTAATCCTAGGTCCAATCGGAACCCTAACCGGATTTCTAACCCTAGCCTTCAACATAACCCTAACCCTAGGTGCAATCGGAACCCTAACCGGATCTGTATACCTAGCCCTCAACATAACCCTAACCCTAGGTCCAATCGGAACCCTAACCAGATCTGTATACCTAGACCTCAACATAACCCTAAACCTAGGTCCACTCGGAACCCTAAACGGATATCTAACCCTAGCCCTCAACATAACCCTAACCCTAGGTCCAATCGGAACCCTAAACGGATATCTAACCCTAGCCCTCAACATAACCCTAACCCTAGGTACAATCGGAACCCTAACAGGAACTCTAGCCCTCGCCCTCTACATAACCCTAACCCTAGGCCAATCGGAACCCTAACCGGATCTGTGTACCTAGACCTCAACATAACCCTAACCCTAGGTCCTATCGGATCCCTAAACGGATCTCTACCCCTCGCCCTCAACATAACCCTAACCCTCGGTCCAATCGGAACCCTAACCGGATCTCTACCCCTCGCCCTCAACATAACCCTAACCCTTGGTCCAATCGCAACCCTAACCGGATCTCTAACCCTAGCCCTCAACATAACCCTAACCCTAGGTCCAATCGGAACCCTAACCGGATCTGTATACCTAGCCCTCAACATAACCCTAACCCTAGGTCCAATCGGAACCCTAACAGGATCTCTACCCCTCGCCCTCAAAATAACCCTAACCCTAGGTCCAATCGCAACCCTAACCGGATCTCTAACCCTAGCCCTCAACATAACCCTAACCCTAGGTCCAATCGGAACCCTAACCGGATCTCTAACCCTAGCCCTCAACATAACCCTAACCCTAGGTTCAATCGGATCCCTATCCGGATCTCTAACGCTAGCCCTCAACATAACCCTAACCCTAGGTCCAATCGGAACCCTAACCGGATCTGTATACCTAGCCCTCAACATAACGGTAACCCTAGGTCCAATCGGAACCCTAACCGGATCTCTAACCCTAGCCCTCAACATAACCATAACCCTAGGTCCAATCGGAACCCTAACCGGATTTCTAACCCTAGCCTTCAACATAACCCTAACCCTAGGTGCAATCGGAACCCTAACCGGATCTGTATACCTAGCCCTCAACATAACCCTAACCCTAGGTCCAATCGGAACCCTAACTAGATCTGTATACCTAGACCTCAACATAACCCTAAACCTAGGTCCACTCGGAACCCTAAACGGATATCTAACCCTAGCCCTCAACATAACCCTAACCCTAGGTCCAATCGGAACCCTAAACGGATATCTAACCCTAGCCCTCAACATAACCCTAACCCTAGGTCCAATCGGAACCCTAAACGGATATCTAACCCTAGCCCTCAACATAACCCTAACCCTAGGTCCAATCGGAACACTAACCGGATCTGTGTACCTAGACCTCAACATAACCCTAACCCTAGGTGCTATCGGATCCCTAACCGGATCTCTACCCCTCGCCCTCAACATAACCCTAAACCTCGGTCCAATCGGAACCCTAACCGGATCTCTAACCCTAGCGCTCAACATAACCCTAACCCGAGGTCCAATCAGAACCCTAACCGGATCTCTAACCCTAGCCCTCAACATAACCCTAACCTTAGGTCCAATCAAAACCCTAACTGGATCTCTAACCCTAGCCCACAACATAACCCTAACCCTAGGTCCAATCGGAACCCTAACCGGATCTCTAACCCTAGCCCTCTACATAACCCTAACCCTAGGTCCAATCGGAACAGTAAACGGATATCTAACCCTAACCCTCAACATAACCCTAACCCTTGGTCCAATCGGAACCCTAACCGGACCTTTAACCTTCGCCCTCAACATAACCCTAATCCTAGGTCCAATCGGAACCCTAACCGGATCTCTACACCTCGCCCTCTACATAACCCTAACCCTAGGTCCAATCGGAACCCTAACCGGTTCTCTACCCCTCACCCTCAACATAACCCTAACCCTAGGTCCAATCGGGACCCTAACCGGATCTCTAACCCTCGCCCTCCACATAACCATAACCCTAGGTCCATTCGGAACCCTAACCGGATCTCTAACCCTAGCCCTCAACATAACCCTAACCCTAGGTCCAATCGGAACCCTAACCGGTTCTCTACCCCTCACCCTCAACATAACCCTAACCCTAGGTCCAATCGGGACCCTAACCGGATCTCTAACCCTCGCCCTCCACATAACCATAACCCTAGGTCCATTCGGAACCCTAACCGGATCTCTAACCCTAGCCCTCAACATAACCCTAACCCTAGGTCCAATCGGAACCCTAAACGGAAATCTAACCCTAGCCCTCAACATAACCCTAACCCTAGGTCCAATCGGAACCCTAAACGGATATCTAACCCTAGCCATCAACATAACCAAAACCCTAGGTACAATCGGAACCCTAACAGGAACTCTACCCCTCGCCCTCAACATAACCCTAACCCTAGGTCCAATCGGACACCTAACCGTATATCTAACCCTAGCCCTCAATATAACCATAACCCTAGGTCCAATCGGAACCCTAATCGGATCTCTAAACTTAGCCCTCAAAAGAACACTAACCCTACGTCCATTCGGAACCCTAACCGGATCTCTAACCCTAGCCCTCAACATAAACCTAACCCTAGGTCCAATCGGAACCCTAACCGGATCTGTGTACCTAGCCCTCAACATAACCCTAACCCTAGGTCCAATCGGAACCCTAACCGGATCTCTAACCCTAGCCCTCAACATAACCCTAACCCTAGGTCCATTCGGAACCCTAACCGCATCTCTATCCCTAGCCCTCAACATAACCATAACCCTAGGTCCAATCGGAACCCTAAACGGATATCTAACCCTAGCCCTAAACATAACCATAACCCTAGGTCCAATCGGAACCCTAACCGGATCTGTATACCTAGCCCTCAACATAATCCTAACCCTAGGTCCAATCGGAACCCTAACCGGATCTGTATACCTAGCCCTCAACATAACCCTAACCCTAGGTCCAATCGGAACCCTAAACGGATATCTAACCCTAGCCCTCAACATAACCCTAACCCTAGTTCCAATCGGAACCCTAACAGGATCTCTACCCCAGCCCTCAACATAACCCTAACCTTAGGTCCAATCGGAACGCTAACCGGATCTCTAACCCTAGCCCTCAACATAACCCTAACCCTAGGTCCAATCGGAACCCTAACCGGATCTCTAACCCTAGCCCTCAACATAACCCTAATCCTAGGTCCAATCGGAACCCTAACCGGATTTCTAACCCTAGCCTTCAACATAACCCTAACCCTAGGTGCAATCGGAACCCTAACCGGATCTGTATACCTAGCCCTCAACATAACCCTAACCCTAGGTCCAATCGGAACCCTAACCAGATCTGTATACCTAGACCTCAACATAACCCTAAACCTAGGTCCACTCGGAACCCTAAACGGATATCTGACCCTAGCCCTCAACATAACCCTAACCCTAGGTCCAATCGGAACCCTAAACGGATATCTAACCCTAGCCCTCAACATAAGCCTAACCCTAGGTACAATCGGAACCCTAACAGGAACTCTACCCCTCGCCCTCTACATAACCCTAACCCTAGGTCCAATCGGAACCCTAACCGGATCTCTAACCCTAGCCCTCAACATAACCCTAATCCTAGGTCCAATCGGAACCCTAACCGGATTTCCAACCCTAGCCTTCAACATAACCCTAACCCTAGGTGCAATCGGAACCCTAACCGGATCTGTATACCTAGCCCTCAACATAACCATAACCCTAGGTCCAATCGGAACCCTAACCAGATCTGTATACCTAGACCTCAACATAACCCTAAACCTAGGTCCACTCGGAACCATAAACGGATATCTAACCCTAGCCCTCAACATAACCCTAACCCTAGGTCCAATCGGAACCCTAAACGGATATCTAACCCTAGCCCTCAACATAAGCCTAACCCTAGGTACAATCGGAACCCTAACAGGAACTCTACCCCTCGCCCTCTACATAACCCTAACCCTAGGTCCAATCGGAACCCTAACCGGATCTGTGTACCTAGACCTCAACATAACCCTAACCCTAGGTCCTATCGGATCCCTAACCGGATCTCTACCCCTCGCCCTCAACATAACCCTAACCCTCGGTCCAATCGGAACCCTAACCGGATCTCTACCCCTCGCCCTCAACATAACCCTAACCCTTGGTCCAATCGCAACCCTAACCGGATCTCTAACCCTAGCCCTCAACATAACCCTAACCCTAGGTCCAATCGGAACCCTAACCGGATCTGTATACCTAGCCCTCAACATAACCCTAACCCTAGGTCCAATCGGAACCCTGACAGGATCTCTACCCATCGCCCTCAAAATAACCCTAATCCTAGGTCCAATCGCAACCCTTACCGGATCTCTAAACCTAGCCCTCAACATAACCCTAACCCTAGGTCCAATCGGAACCCTAACCGGATCTCTAACCCTAGCCCTCAACATAACCCTAACCCTAGGTTCAATCGGATCCCTATCCGGATCTCTAACGCTAGCCCTCAACATAACGGTAACCCTAGGTCCAATCGGAACCCTAACCGGATCTCTAACCCTAGCGCTCAACATAACCCTACCCCGAGGTCCAATCAGAACCCTAACCGGATCTCTAACCCTAGCCCTCAACATAACCCTAACCTTAGGTCCAATCAAAACCCTAACTGGATCTCTAACCCTAGCCCACAACATAACCCTAACCCTAGGTCCAATCGGAACCCTAACCGGATCTCTAACCCTAGCCCTCTACATAACCCTAACCCTAGGTCCAATCGGAACAGTAAACGGATATCTAACCCTAACCCTCAACATAACCCTAACCCTTGGTCCAATCGGAACCCTAACCGGACCTTTAACCTTCGCCCTCAACATAACCCTAACCCTAGGTCCATTCGGAACCCTAACCGGATCTCTAACCCTAGCCCTCAACATAACCCTAACCCTAGGTCCAATCGGAACCCTAAACGGAAATCTAACCCTAGCCCTCAACATAATCCTAACCCGAGGTCCAATCGGAACCCTAAACGGATATCTAACCCTAGCCCTCAACATAACCAAAACCCTAGGTACAATCGGAACCCTAACAGGAACTCTACCCCTCGCCCTCTACATAACACTAACCCTAGGTCCAATCGGACACCTAACCGTATATCTAACCCTAGCCCTCAATATAACCATAACCCTAGGTCCAATCGGAACCCTAAGCGGATCTCTAACCCTAGCCCTCAACATAAACCTAACCCTAGGTCCAATCGGAACCCTAACCGGATCTGTGTACCTAGCCCTCAACATAACCCTAACCCTAGGTCCAATCGGAACCCTAACCGGATCTCTAACCCTAGCCCTCAACATAACCCTAACCCTAGGTCCATTCGGAACCCTAACCGCATCTCTATCCCTAGCCCTCAACATAACCATAACCCTAGGTCCAATCGGAATCCTAACCGGATCTGTATACCTAGCCCTCAACATAACCCTAACCCTAGGTCCAATCGGAACCCTAACCGGATCTGTATACCTAGCCCTCAACATAACCCTAACCCTAGGTCCAATCGGAACCCTAACCGGATCTGTATACCTAGCCCTCAACATAACCCTAACCCTAGGTCCAATCGGGACCCTAAACGGATATCTAACCCTAGCCCTCAACATAACCCTAACCCTAGTTCCAATCGGAACCCTAACAGGATCTCTACCCCAGCCCTCAACATAACCCTAACCCTAGGTCCAATCGGAACCCTAACCGGATCTCTAACCCTAGCCCTCAACATAACCCTAACCCTAGGTCCAATCGGAACCCTAACCGGAACTCTAACCCTAGCCCTCAACATAACCCTAAGCCTAGGTCCAATCGGAACCCTAACCGGATTTCTAACCCTAGCCTTCAACATAACCCTAACCCTAGGTGCAATCGGAACCCTAACCGGATCTGTATACCTAGCCCTCAACATAACCCTAACCCTAGGTCCAATCAGAACCCTAACCAGATCTGTATACCTAGACCTCAACATAACCCTAAACCTAGGTCCACTCGGAACCCTAAACGGATATCTAACCCTAGCCCTCAACATAACCCTAACCCTAGGTCCAATCGGAACCCTAAACGGATATCTAACCCTAGCCCTCAACATAACCCTAACCCTAGGTACAATCGGAACCCTAACAGGAACTCTACCCCTCGCCCTCTACATAACCCTAACCCTAGGTCCAATCGGAACCCTAACCGGATCTGTGTACCTAGACCTCAACATAACCCTAACCCTAGGTCCTATCGGATCCCTAACCGGATCTCTACCCCTCGCCCTCAACATAACCCTAACCCTCGGTCCAATCGGAACCCTAACCGGATCTCTACCCCTCGCCCTCAACATAACCCTAACCCTAGGTCCAATCGGAACCCTAACCGGATCTGTATACCTAGCCCTCAACATAACCCTAACCCTAGGTCCAATCGGAACCCTAACAGGATCTCTACCCCTCGCCCTCAAAATAACCCTAACCCTAGGTCCAATCGCAACCCTAACCGGATCTCTAACCCTAGCCCTCAACATAACCCTAACCCTAGGTCCAATCGGAACCCTAACCGGATCTCTAACCCTAGCCCTCAACATAACCCTAACCCTAGGTTCAATCGGATCCCTATCCGGATCTCTAACGCTAGCCCTCAACATAACCCTAACCCTAGGTTCAATCGGAACCCTAACCGGATCTGTATACCTAGCCCTCAACATAACGGTAACCCTAGGTCCAATCGGAACCCTAACCGGATCTCTAACCCTAGCCCTCAACATAACCATAACCCTAGGTCCAATCGGAACCCTAACCGGATTTCTAACCCTAGCCTTCAACATAACCCTAACCCTAGGTGCAATCGGAACCCTAACCGGATCTGTATACCTAGCCCTCAACATAACCCTAACCCTAGGTCCAATCGGAACCCTAACCAGATCTGTATACCTAGACCTCAAAATAACCCTAAACCTAGGTCCACTCGGAACCCTAAACGGATATCTAACCCTAGCCCTCAACATAACCCTAACCCTAGGTCCAATCGGAACCCTAAACGGATATCTAACCCTAGCCCTCAACATAACCCTAACCCTAGGTACAATCGGAACCCTAACAGGAACTCTACCCCTCGCCCTCTACATAACGCTAACCCTAGGTCCAATCGGAACACTAACCGAATCTGTGTACCTAGACCTCAACATAACCCTAACCCTAGGTGCTATCGGATCCCTAACCGGATCTCTACCCCTCGCCCTCAACATAACCCTAACCCTCGGTCCAATCGGAACCCTAACCGGATCTCTAACCCTAGCGCTCAACATAACCCTAACCCGAGGTCCAATCAGAACCCTAACCGGATCTCTAACCCTAGCCCTCAACATAACCCTAACCTTAGGTCCAATCAAAACCCTAACTGGATCTCTAACCCTAGCCCACAACATAACCCTAACCCTAGGTCCAATCGGAACCCTAACCGGATCTCTAACCCTAGCCCTCTACATAACCCTAACCCTAGGTCCAATCGGAACAGTAAACGGATATCTAACCCTAACCCTCAACATAACCCTAACCCTTGGTCCAATCGGAACCCTAACCGGACCTTTAACCTTCGCCCTCAACATAACCCTAATCCTAGGTCCAATCGGAACCCTAACCGGATCTCTACACCTCGCCCTCTACATAACCCTAACCCTAGGTCCAATCGGAACCCTAACCGGTTCTCTACCCCTCACCCTCAACATAACCCTAACCCTAGGTCCAATCGGGACCCTAACCGGATCTCTAACCCTTGCCCTCCACATAACCCTAACCCTAGGTCCATTCGGAACCCTAACCGGATCTCTAACCCTAGCCCTCAACATAACCCTAACCCTAGGTCCAATCGGAACCCTAAACGGAAATCTAACCCTAGCCCTCAACATAACCCTAACCCTAGGTTCAATCGGAACCCTAAACGGATATCTAACCCTAGCCCTCAACATAACCAAAACCCTAGGTACAATCGGAACCCTAACAGGAACTCTACCCCTCGCCCTCAACATAACCCTAACCCTAGGTCCAATCGGACACCTAACCGTATATCTAACCCTAGCCCTCAATATAACCATAACCCTAGGTCCAATCGGAACCCTAATCGGATCTCTAAACTTAGCCCTCAAAAGAACACTAACCCTACGTCCAATCGGAACCCTAACCGGATCTCTAACCCTAGCCCTCAACATAAACCTAACCGTAGGTCCAATCGGAACCCTAACCGGATCTGTGTACCTAGCCCTCAACATAACCCTAACCCTAGGTCCAATCGGAACCCTAACCGGATCTCTAACCCTAGCCCTCAACATAACCCTAACCCTAGGTCCATTCGGAACCCTAACCGCTTCTCTATCCCTAGCCCTCAACATAACCATAACCCTAGGTCCAATCGGAACCCTAAACGGATATCTAACCCTAGCCCTAAACATAACCATAACCCTAGGTCCAATCGGAACCCTAACCGGATCTGTATACCTAGCCCTCAACATAATCCTAACCCTAGGTCCAATCGGAACCCTAACCGGATCTGTATACCTAGCCCTCAACATAACCCTAACCCTAGGTCCAATCGGAACCCTAAACGGATATCTAACCCTAGCCCTCAACATAACCCTAACCCTAGTTCCAATCGGAACCCTAACAGGATCTCTACCCCAGCCCTCAACATAACCCTAACCTTAGGTCCAATCGGAACCCTAACCGGATCTCTAACCCTAGCCCTCAACATAACCCTAACCCTAGGTCCAATCGGAACCCTAACCGGATCTCTAACCCTAGCCCTCAACATAACCCTAATCCTAGGTCCAATCGGAACCCTAACCGGATTTCTAACCCTAGCCTTCAACATAACCCTAACCCTAGGTGCAATCGGAACCCTAACCGGATCTGTATACCTAGCCCTCAACATAACCCTAACCCTAGGTCCAATCGGAACCCTAACCAGATCTGTATACCTAGACCTCAACATAACCCTAAACCTAGGTCCACTCGGAACCCTAAACGGATATCTGACCCTAGCTCTCAACATAACCCTAACCCTAGGTCCAATCGGAACCCTAACCGGATCTCTAACCCTAGCCCTCAACATAACCCTAACCCTAGGTTCAATCGGATCCCTATCCGGATCTCTAACGCTAGCCCTCAACATAACGGTAACCCTAGGTCCAATCGGAACCCTAACCGGATCTCTAACCCTAGCACTCAACATAACCCTAACCGGAGGTCCAATCGGAACCCTAACCAGATCTCTAACCCTAGCCCTCAACATAACCCTAACCCTAGGTCCAATCAAAACCCTAACTGGATCTCTAACCCTAGCCCTCAATATAACCCTAACCCTATGTCCAATCGGAACCCTAACCGGATCTCTAACCCTAGCCCTCAACGTAACCCTAACCCTAGGTCCAATCGGAACAGTAAAAGGATATCTAACCCTAGCCCTCAACATAACCCTAACCCTTGGTCCAATCGGAAACCTAACCGGATCTCTAAGCCTCGCCCTCAACATAACCCTAATCCTAGGTCCAATCGGAACCCTAGCCGGTTCTCTACCCCTCGCCCTCAACATAACCCTAACCCTAGGTCCAATCGGAACCCTAACCGGATATCTAACCCTAGCCCTCTACATAACCCTGTCCCTAGTTCCAATCGGAACCCTAACAGGATCTCTAACCCAGCCCGCAACATAACCCTAACCCTAGGTCCAATCGGAACCCTAAACGGATATCTAACCCTAGCCCTCAACATAACCCTAACCCTAGGTTCAATCGGATCCCTAACCGGATCTCTAACGCTAGCCCTCAACATAACCGTAACCCTAGGTCCAATCGGAACCCTAACCGGATCTGTATACCTAGCCCTCAACATAACCCTAACCCTAGGCCCAAATGGAACCCTAACCGGATCACTATCCCTAGCACTCAACATAACCCTAACCGGAGGTCCAATCGGAACCCTAACCGGATCTCTAACCCTAGCCCTCATCATAACCCTAACCCTAGGTCCAATCAAAACCCTAACTGGATCTCTAACCCTAGCCCTCAATATAACCCTAACCCTAGGTCCAATCGGAACCCTAACCGGATCTCTAAACCTAGCCCTCAACGTAACCCTAACCCTAGGTCCAATCGGAACAGTAAACGGATATCTAACCCTAGCCCTCAACATAACCCTAACCCTTGGTCCAATCGGAACCCTAACCGGATCTCTAACCCTAGCCCTCAACATAACCCTAAGCCTAGGTCCAATCGGAACCCTAAACGGATATCTAACCCTAGCCCTCAACATAACCCTAACCCTAGGTCCAATCGGAACCCTAAACGGTTATCTAACCCTAGCCCTCAACATAACCCTAACCATAGCTACAATCGGAACCCTAACCGGAACTTTACCCCTCGCCCTCAACATAACCCTAACCCTAGGTCCAATCAGAACCCTAACCGGATCTCTAACCCTAGCCCTCAACATAACCATAACCCTAGGTCCAATCAGAACCCTAAACGGATATCTAACCCTAGTCCTCAACATAACCCTAACCCTAGGTACAATCGGAACCCTAACAGGAACTCTACCCCTCGCCCTCTACATAACCCTAACCCTAGGTCCAATCGGAACCCTAACCGGATCTCTAACCCTAGCCCTCAACATAACCCTAACCCTAGGTTCAATAGGAACCCTAACCGGATCTCTAACGCTAGCCCTCAACATAACCCTAACCCTAGGTCCAATCGGAACCCTAACCGGATCTCTAACCCTAGCGCTCAACATAACCCTACCCCGAGGTCCAATCAGAACCCTAACCGGATCTCTAACCCTAGCCCTCAACATAACCTAACCTTAGGTCCAATCAAAACCCTAACTGGATCTCTAAACCTAGCCCACAACATAACCCTAACCCTAGGTCCAATCGGAACCCTAACCGGATCTCTAACCCTAGCCCTCTACATAACCCTAACCCTAGGTCCAATCGGAACAGTAAACGGATATCTAACCCTAACCCTCAACATAACCCTAACCCTTGGTCCAATCGGAACCCTAACCGGACCTTTAACCTTCGCCCTCAACATAACCCTAACCCTAGGTCCAATCGGGACCCTAACCGGATCTCTAACCCTAGCCCTCAACATAACCCTAACCCTAGGTCCAATCGGAACCCTAAACGGAAATCTAACCCTAGCCCTCAACATAATCCTAACCCGAGGTCCAATCGGAACCCTAAACGGATATCTAACCCTAGCCCTCAACATAACCAAAACCCTAGGTACAATCGGAACCCTAACAGGAACTCTACCCCTCGCCCTCTACATAACACTAACCCTAGGTCCAATCGGACAACTAACCGTATATCTAACCCTAGCCCTCAATATAACCATAACCCTAGGTCCAATCGGAACCCTAAGCGGATCTCTAACCCTAGCCCTCAACATAAACCTAACCCTAGGTCCAATCGGAACCCTAACCGGATCTGTGTACCTAGCCCTCAACATAACCCTAACCCTAGGTCCAATCGGAACCCTAACCGGATCTCTAACCCTAGCCCTCAACATAACCCTAACCCTAGGTCCATTCGGAACCCTAACCGCATCTCTATCCGTAGCCCTCAACATAACCATAACCCTAGGTCCAATCGGAATCCTAACCGGATCTGTATACCTAGCCCTCAACATAACCCTAACCGTAGGTCCAATCGGAACCCTAACCGGATCTGTATACCTAGCCCTCAACATAACCCTAACCCTAGGTCCAATCGGAACCCTAACCGGATCTGTATACCTAGCCCTCAACATAACCCTAACCCTAGTTCCAATCGGGACCCTAAACGGATATCTAACCCTAGCCCTCAACATAACCCTAACCCTAGTTCCAATCGGAACCCTAACAGGATCTCTACCCCAGCCCTCAACATAACCCTAACCCTAGGTCCAATCGGAACCCTAACCGGATCTCTAACCCTAGCCCTCAACATAACCCTAACCCTAGGTCCAATCGGAACCCTAACCGGAACTCTAACCCTAGCCCTCAACATAACCCTAATCCTAGGTCCAATCGGAACCCTAACCGGATTTCTAACCCTAGCCTTCAACATAACCCTAACCCTAGGTGCAATCGGAACCCTAACCGGATCTGTATACCTAGCCCTCAACATAACCCTAACCCTAGGTCCAATCGGAACCCTAACCAGATCTGTATACCTAGACCTCAACATAACCCTAAACCTAGGTCCACTCGGAACCCTAAACGGATATCTAACCCTAGCCCTCAACATAACCCTAACCCTAGGTCCAATCGGAACCCTAAACGGATATCTAACCCTAGCCCTCAACATAACCCTAACCCTAGGTACAATCGGAACCCTAACAGGAACTCTACCCCTCGCCCTCTACATAACCCTAACCCTAGGTCCAATCGGAATCCTAACCGGATCTGTGTACCTAGACCTCAACATAACCCTAACCCTAGGTCCTATCGGATCCCTAACCGGATCTCTACCCCTCGCCCTCAACATAACCCTAACCCTCGGTCCAATCGGAACCCTAACCGGATCTCTACCCCTCGCCCTCAACATAACCCTAACCCTTGGTCCAATCGCAACCCTAACCGGATCTCTAACCCTAGCTCTCAACATGACCCTAACCCTAGGTCCAATCGGAACCCTAACCGGATCTGTATACCTAGCCCTCAACATAACCCTAACCCTAGGTCCAATCGGAACCCTAACAGGATCTCTACCCCTCGCCCTCAAAATAACCCTAACCCTAGGTCCAATCGCAACCCTAACCGGATCTCTAACCCTAGCCCTCAACATAACCCTAACCCTAGGTCCAATCGGAACCCTAACCGGATCTCTAACCCTAGCCCTCAACATAACCCTAACCCTAGGTTCAATCGGATCCCTATCCGGATCTCTAACGCTAGCCCTCAACATAACCCTAACCCTAGGTCCAATCGGAACCCTAACCGGATCTGTATACCTAGCCCTCAACATAACGGTAACCCTAGGTCCAATCGGAACCCTAACCGGATCTCTAACCCTAGCCCTCAACATAACCATAACCCTAGGTCCAATCGGAACCCTAACCGGATTTCTAACCCTAGCCTTCAACATAACCCTAACCCTAGGTGCAATCGGAACCCTAACCGGATCTGTATACCTAGCCCTCAACATAACCCTAACCCTAGGTCCAATCGGAACCCTAACCAGATCTGTATACCTAGACCTCAAAATAACCCTAAACCTAGGTCCACTCGGAACCCTAAACGGATATCTAACCCTAGCCCTCAACATAACCCTAACCCTAGGTCCAATCGGAACCCTAAACGGATATCTAACCCTAGCCCTCAACATAACCCTAACCCTAGGTACAATCGGAACCCTAACAGGAACTCTACCCCTCGCCCTCTACATAACGCTAACCCTAGGTCCAATCGGAACACTAACCGGATCTGTGTACCTAGACCTCAACATAACCCTAACCCTAGGTGCTATCGGATCCCTAACCGGATCTCTACCCCTCGCCCTCAACATAACCCTAACCCTCGGTCCAATCGGAACCCTAACCGGATCTCTAACCCTAGCGCTCAACATAACCCTAACCCGAGGTCCAATCAGAACCCTAACCGGATCTCTAACCCTAGCCCTCAACATAACCCTAACCTTAGGTCCAATCAAAACCCTAACTGGATCTCTAACCCTAGCCCACAACATAACCCTAACCCTAGGTCCAATCGGAACCCTAACCGGATCTCTAACCCTAGCCCTCTACATAACCCTAACCCTAGGTCCAATCGGAACAGTAAACGGATATCTAACCCTAACCCTCAACATAACCCTAACCCTTGGTCCAATCGGAACCCTAACCGGACCTTTAACCTTCGCCCTCAACATAACCCTAATCCTAGGTCCAATCGGAACCCTAACCGGATCTCTACACCTCGCCCTCTACATAACCCTAACCCTAGGTCCAATCGGAACCCTAACCGGTTCTCTACCCCTCACCCTCAACATAACCCTAACCCTAGGTCCAATCGGGACCCTAACCGGATCTCTAACCCTCGCCCTCCACATAACCCTAACCCTAGGTCCATTCGGAACCCTAACCGGATCTCTAACCCTAGCCCTCAACATAACCCTAACCCTAGGTCCAATCGGAACCCTAACCGGTTCTCTACCCCTCACCCTCAACATAACCCTAACCCTAGGTCCAATCGGGACCCTAACCGGATCTCTAACCCTCGCCCTCCACATAACCCTAACCCTAGGTCCATTCGGAACCCTAACCGGATCTCTAACCCTAGCCCTCAACATAACCCTAACCCTAGGTCCAATCGGAACCCTAAACGGAAATCTAACCCTAGCCCTCAACATAACCCTAACCCTAGGTTCAATCGGAACCCTAAACGGATATCTAACCCTAGCCCTCAACATAACCAAAACCCTAGGTACAATCGGAACCCTAACAGGAACTCTACCCCTCGCCCTCAACATAACCCTAACCCTAGGTCCAATCGGACACCTAACCGTATATCTAACCCTAGCCCTCAATATAACCATAACCCTAGGTCCAATCGGAACCCTAATCGGATCTCTAAACTTAGCCCTCAAAAGAACACTAACCCTACGTCCAATCGGAACCCTAACCGGATCTCTAACCCTAGCCCTCAACATAAACCTAACCCTAGGTCCAATCGGAACCCTAACCGGATCTGTGTACCTAGCCCTCAACATAACCCTAACCCTAGGTCCAATCGGAACCCTAACCGGATCTCTAACCCTAGCCCTCAACATAACCCTAACCCTAGGTCCATTCGGAACCCTAACCGCTTCTCTATCCCTAGCCCTCAACATAACCATAACCCTAGGTCCAATCGAAACCCTAAACGGATATCTAACCCTAGCCCTAAACATAACCATAACCCTAGGTCCAATCGGAACCCTAACCGGATCTGTATACCTAGCCCTCAACATAATCCTAACCCTAGGTCCAATCGGAACCCTAACCGGATCTGTATACCTAGCCCTCAACATAACCCTAACCCTAGGTCCAATCGGAACCCTAAACGGATATCTAACCCTAGCCCTCAACATAACCCTAACCCTAGTTCCAATCGGAACCCTAACAGGATCTCTACCCCAGCCCTCAACATAACCCTAACCTTAGGTCCAATCGGAACCCTAACCGGATCTCTAACCCTAGCCCTCAACATAACCCTAACCCTAGGTCCAATCGGAACCCTAACCGGATCTCTAACCCTAGCCCTCAACATAACCCTAATCCTAGGTCCAATCGGAACCCTAACCGGATTTCTAACCCTAGCCTTCAACATAACCCTAACCCTAGGTGCAATCGGAACCCTAACCGGATCTGTATACCTAGCCCTCAACATAACCCTAACCCTAGGTCCAATCGGAACCCTAACCAGATCTGTATACCTAGACCTCAACATAACCCTAAACCTAGGTCCACTCGGAACCCTAAACGGATATCTGACCCTAGCTCTCAACATAACCCTAACCCTAGGTCCAATCGGAACCCTAAACGGATATCTAACCCTAGCCCTCAACATAAGCCTAACCCTAGGTACAATCGGAACCCTAACAGGAACTCTACCCCTCGCCCTCTACATAACCCTAACCCTAGGTCCAATCGGAACCCTAACCGGATCTCTAACCCTAGCCCTCAACATAACCCTAATCCTAGGTCCAATCGGAACCCTAACCGGATTTCTAACCCTAGCCTTCAACATAACCCTAACCCTAGGTGCAATCGGAACCCTAACCGGATCTGTATACCTAGCCCTCAACATAACCATAACCCTAGGTCCAATCGGAACCCTAACCAGATCTATATACCTAGACCTGAACATAACCCTAAACCTAGGTCCACTCGGAACCATAAACGGATATCTAACCCTAGCCCTCAACATAACCCTAACCTTAGGTCCAATCGGAACCCTAAACGGATATCTAACCCTAGCCCTCAACATAAGCCTAACCCTAGGTACAATCGGAACCCTAACAGGAACTCTACCCCTCGCCCTCTACATAACCCTAACCCTAGGTCCAATAGGAACCCTAACCGGATCTGTGTACCTAGACCTCAACATAACCCTAACCCTAGGTGCTATCGGATCCCTAACCGGATCTCTACCCCTCGCCCTCAACATAACCCTAACCCTCGGTCCAATCGGAACCCTAACCGGATCTCTAACCCTAGCGCTCAACATAACCCTAACCCGAGGTCCAATCAGAACCCTAACCGGATCTCTAACCCTAGCCCTCAACATAACCCTAACCTTAGGTCCAATCAAAACCCTAACTGGATCTCTAACCCTAGCCCACAACATAACCCTAACCCTAGGTCCAATCGGAACCCTAACCGGATCTCTAACCCTAGCCCTCTACATAACCCTAACCCTAGGTCCAATCGGAACAGTAAACGGATATCTAACCCTAACCCTCAACATAACCCTAACCCTTGGTCCAATCGGAACCCTAACCGGACCTTTAACCTTCGCCCTCAACATAACCCTAATCCTAGGTCCAATCGGAACCCTAACCGGATCTCTACACCTCGCCCTCTACATAACCCTAACCCTAGGTCCAATCGGAACCCTAACCGGTTCTCTACCCCTCACCCTCAACATAACCCTAACCCTAGGTCCAATCGGGACCCTAACCGGATCTCTAACCCTCGCCCTCCACATAACCCTAACCCTAGGTCCATTCGGAACCCTAACCGGATCTCTAACCCTAGCCCTCAACATAACCCTAACCCTAGGTCCAATCGGAACCCTAACCGGTTCTCTACCCCTCACCCTCAACATAACCCTAACCCTAGGTCCAATCGGGACCCTAACCGGATCTCTAACCCTCGCCCTCCACATAACCCTAACCCTAGGTCCATTCGGAACCCTAACCGGATCTCTAACCCTAGCCCTCAACATAACCCTAACCCTAGGTCCAATCGGAACCCTAAACGGAAATCTAACCCTAGCCCTCAACATAACCCTAACCATAGGTCCAATCGGAACCCTAAACGGATATCTAACCCTAGCCCTCAACATAACCAAAACCCTAGGTACAATCGGAACCCTAACAGGAACTCTACCCCTCGCCCTCAACATAACCCTAACCCTAGGTCCAATCGGACACCTAACCGTATATCTAACCCTAGCCCTCAATATAACCATAACCCTAGGTCCAATCGGAACCCTAATCGGATCTCTAAACTTAGCCCTCAAAAGAACACTAACCCTACGTCCAATCGGAACCCTAACCGGATCTCTAACCCTAGCCCTCAACATAAACCTAACCCTAGGTCCAATCGGAACCCTAACCGGATCTGTGTACCTAGCCCTCAACATAACCCTAACCCTAGGTCCAATCGGAACCCTAACCGGATCTCTAACCCTAGCCCTCAACATAACCCTAACCCTAGGTCGATTCGGAACCCTAACCGCATCTCTATCCCTAGCCCTCAACATAACCATAACCCTAGGTCCAATCGGAACCCTAAACGGATATCTAACCCTAGCCCTAAACATAACCATAACCCTAGGCCAATCGGAACCCTAACCGGATCTGTATACCTAGCCCTCAACATAATCCTAACCCTAGGTCCAATCGGAACCCTAACCGGATCTGTATACCTAGCCCTCAACATAACCCTAACCCTAGGTCCAATCGGAACCCTAAACGGATATCTAACCCTAGCCCTCAACATAACCCTAACCCTAGTTCCAATCGGAACCCTAACAGGATCTCTACCCCAGCCCTCAACATAACCCTAACCTTAGGTCCAATCGGAACCCTAACCGGATCTCTAACCCTAGCCCTCAACATAACCCTAACCCTAGGTCCAATCGGAACCCTAACCAGATCTGTATACCTAGACCTCAACATAACCCTAAACCTAGGTCCACTCGGAACCCTAAACGGATATCTGACCCTAGCTCTCAACATAACCCTAACCCTAGGTCCAATCGGAACCCTAAACGGATATCTAACCCTAGCCCTCAACATAAGCCTAACCCTAGGTACAATCGGAACCCTAACGGGAACTCTACCCCTCGCCCTCTACATAACCCTAACCCTAGGTCCAATCGGAACCCTAACCGGATTTCTAACCCTAGCCTTCAACATAACCCTAACCCTAGGTGCAATCGGAACCCTAACCGGATCTGTATACCTAGCCCTCAACATAACCATAACCCTAGGTCCAATCGGAACCCTAACCAGATCTGTATACCTAGACCTCAACATAACCCTAAACCTAGGTCCACTCGGAACCATAAACGGATATCTAACCCTAGCCCTCAACATAACCCTAACCCTAGGTCCAATCGGAACCCTAAACGGATATCTAACCCTAGCCCTCAACATAAGCCTAACCCTAGGTACAATCGGAACCCTAACAGGAACTCTACCCCTCGCCCTCTACATAAGCCTAACCCTAGGTCCAATCGGAACCCTAACCGGATCTGTGTACCTAGACCTCAACATAACCCTAACCCTAGGTCCTATCGGATCCGTAACCGGATCTCTACCCCTCGCCCTCAACATAACCCTAACCCTCGGTCCAATCGGAACCCTAACCGGATCTCTACCCCTCGCCCTCAACATAACCCTAACCCTTGGTCCAATCGCAACCCTAACCGGATCTCTAACCCTAGCCCTCAACATAACCCTAACCCTAGGTCCAATCGGAACCCTAACCGGATCTGTATACCTAGCCCTCAACATAACCCTAACCCTAGGTCCAATCGGAACCCTAACAGGATCTCTACCCCTCGCCCTCAAAATAACCCTAATCCTAGGTCCAATCGCAACACTTACCGGATCTCTAAACCTAGCCCTCAACATAACCCTAACCCTAGGTCCAATCGGAACCCTAACCGGATCTCTAACCCTAGCCCTCAACATAACCCTAACCCTAGGTTCAATCGGATCCCTATCCGGATCTCTAACGCTAGCCCTCAACATAACCCTAACCCTAGGTCCAATCGGAACCCTAACCGGATCTGTATACCTAGCCCTCAACATAACGGTAACCCTAGGTCCAATCGGAACCCTAACCGGATCTCTAACCCTAGCACTCAACATAACCCTAACCGGAGGTCCAATCGGAACCCTAACCAGATCTCTAACCCTAGCCCTCAACATAACCCTAACCCTAGGTCCAATCAAAACCCTAACTGGATCTCTAACCCTAGCCCTCAATATAACCCTAACCCTATGTCCAATCGGAACCCTAACCGGATCTCTAACCCTAGCCCTCAACGTAACCCTAACCCTAGGTCCAATCGGAACAGTAAACGGATATCTAACCCTAGCCCTCAACATAACCCTAACCCTTGGTCCAATCGGAAACCTAACCGGATCTCTAACCCTCGCCCTCAACATAACCCTAATCCTATGTCCAATCGGAACCCTAACCGGATCTCTACACCTCGCCCTCAACATAACACTAATCCTAGGTCCAATCGGAACCCTAGCCGGTTCTCTACCCCTCGCCCTCAACATAACCCTAACCCTAGGTCCAATCGGAACCCTAACCGAATATCTAACCCTAGCCCTCTACATAACCCTGACCCTAGTTCCAATCGGAACCCTAACAGGATCTCTAACCCAGCCCGCAACATAACCCTAACCCTAGGTCCAATCGGAACCCTAAACGGATATCTAAACCTAGCCCTCAACATAAACCTAACCCTAGGTCCAATCGGAACCCTAACCGGATATCTAACCCTAGCCCTCTACATAACCCTAACCCTAGATCCAATCAGAACCCTAACCGGATCTGTATACCTAGCCCTCAACATAACCCTAACCCTAGGTCCAATCGGAACCCTAACAGGATCTCTACCCCTAGCCCTCAACATAACACTAACCCTAGGTCCAATCGCAACCCTAAGCGGATCTCTAACCCTAGCCCTCAACGTAACCCTAACCCTATGTCCAATCGCAACCCTAACCGGATCTCTAACCCTAGCCCTCAACATAACCCTAACCCTAGGTTCAATCGGATCCCTAACCGGATCTGTATACCTAGCCCTCAACATAAGCCTAACCCTAGGTCCAAACGGAACCCTAACCGGATCTCTATCCCTAGCACTCAACATAACCCTAACCGGAGGTCCAATCGGAACCCTAACCGGATCTCTAACCCTAGCCCTCAACATAACCCTAACCCTAGGTCCAATCAAAACCCTAACTGGATCTCTAACCCTAGCCCTCAATATAACCCTAACCCTAGGTCCAATCGGAACCCTAACCGGATCTCTAAACCTAGCCCTCAACGTAACCCTAACCCTAGGTCCAATCGGAACAGTAAACGGATATCTAACCCTAGCCCTCAACATAACCCTAACCCTTGGTCCAATCGGAACCCTAACCGTATCTCTAACCCTAGCCCTCAACATAACCCTAACCCTAGGTCCAATCGGAACCCTAAACGGATATCTAACCCTAGCCCTCAACATAACCCTAACCCTAGGTCCAATCGGAATCCTAAACGGTTATCTAACCCTAGCCCTCAACATAACCCTAACCCTAGCTACAATCGGAACCCTAACCGGAACTCTACCCCTCGCCCTCAACATAACCCTAACCCTAGGTCCAATCAGAACCCTAACCGGATCTCTAACCCTAGCCCTCAACATAACCATAACCCTAGGTCCAATCAGAACCCTAAACGGATATCTAACCCTAGTCCTCAACATAACCCTAACCCTAGGTACAATCGGAACCCTAACAGGAACTCTACCCCTCGCCCTCTACATAACCCTAACCCTAGGTCCAATCGGAACCCTAACCGGATCTCTAACCCTAGCCCTCAACATAACCCTAACCCTAGGTTCAATAGGAACCCTAACCGGATCTCTAACGCTAGCCCTCAACATAACCCTAACCCTAGGTCCAATCGGAACCCTAACCGGATCTCTAACCCTAGCGCTCAACATAACCCTAACCCGAGGTCCAATCAGAACCCTAACCGGATCTCTAACCCTAGCCCTCAACATAACCCTAACCTTAGGTCCAATCAAAACCCTAACTGGATCTGTAACCCTAGCCCACAACATAACCCTAACCCTAGGTCCAATCGGAACCCTAACCGGATCTCTAACCCTAGCCCTCTACATAACCCTAACCCTAGGTCCAATCGGAACAGTAAACGGATATCTAACCCTAACCCTCAACATAACCCTAACCCTTGGTCCAATCGGAACACTAACCGGACCTTTAACCTTCGCCCTCAACATAACCCTAATCCTAGGTCTAATCGGAACCCTAACCGGATCTCTACACCTCGCCCTCTACATAACCCTAACCCTAGGTCCAATCGGAACCCTAACCGGTTCTCTACCCCTCACCCTCAACATAACCCTAACCCTAGGTCCAATCGGGACCCTAACCGGATCTCTAACCCTCGCCCTCCACATAACCCTAACCCTAGGTCCATTCGGAACCCTAACCGGATCTCTAACCCTAGCCCTCAAGATAACCCTAACCCTAGGTCCAATCGGAACCCTAAACGGAAATCTAACCCTAGCCCTCAACATAACCCTAACCCTAGGTCCAATCGGAACCCTAAACGGATATCTAACCCTAGCCCTCAACATAACCAAAACCCTAGGTACAATCGGAACGCTAACAGGAACTCTACCCCTCGCCCTCAACATAACCCTAACCCTAGGTCCAATCGGACACCTAACCGTATATCTAACCCTAGCCCTCAATATAACCATAATCCTAGGTCCAATCGGAACCCTAATCGGATCTCTAAACTTAGCCCTCAACAGAACACTAACCCTACGTCCAATCGGGACCCTAACCGGATCTCTAACCCTAGCCCTAAACATAAACCTAACCCTAGGTCCAATCGGAACCCTAACCGGACCTGTGTACCTAGCCCTCAACATAACCCTAACCCTAGGTCCAATCGGAACCCTAACCGGATCTCTAACCCTAGCCCTCAACATAACCCTAACCCTAGGTATATTCGGAACCCTAACCGCATCTCTATCCCTAGCCCTCAACATAGCCATAACCCTAGGTCCAATCGGAATCCTAAACGGATATCTAACCCTAGCCCTAAACATAACCATAACCCTAGGTCCAATCGGAACCCTAACCGGATCTGTATACCTAGCCCTCAACATAACCCAAACCCTAGGTCCAATCGTAACCCTAACCGGATCTGTATACCTAGCCCTCAACATAACCCTAACCCTAGGTCCAATCGGAACCCTAAACGGATATCTAACCCCAGCCCTCAACATAACCCTAACCCTAGTTCCAATCGGAACCCTAACAGGATCTCTACCCCAGCCCTCAACATAACCCTAACCCTAGGTCCAATCGGAACCCTAACCGGATCTCTAACCCTAGCCCTCAACATAACCCTAATCCTAGGTCCAATCGGAACCCTAACCGGATTTCTAACCCTAGCCTTCAACATAACCCTAACCCTAGGTGCAATCGGAACCCTAACCGGATCTGTATACCTAGCCCTCAACATAACCCTAACCCTAGGTCTAATCGGAACCCTAACGAGATCTGTATACCTAGACCTCAACATAACCCTAAACCTAGGTCCACTCGGAACCCTAAACGGATATCTAACCCTAGCCCTCAACATAACCCTAACCCTAGGTCCAATCGGAACCCTAACCGGATCTGTGTACCTAGACCTCAACATAACCCTAACCCTAGGTCCAATCGGAACCCTAACCGGATCTCTAACCCTAGCCCTCAACATAACCCTAACCCTAGGTCCAATCAAAACCATAACTGGATCTCTAACCCTAGCCCTCAATATAACCCTAACCCTAGGTCCAATCGGAACCCTAACCGGATCTCTAAACCTAGCCCTCAACGTAACCCTAACCCTAGGTCCAATCGGAACAGTAAATGGATATCTAACCCTAGCCCTCAACATAACCCTAACCCTTGGTCCAATCGGAACCCTAACCGGATCTCTAACCCTAGCCCTCAACATAACCCTAACCCTAGGTTCAATAGGAACCCTAACCGGATCTCTAACCCTAGCGCTCAACATAACCCTAACCCGAGGTCCAATCAGAACCCTAACCGGATCTCTAACCCTAGCCCTCAACATAACCCTAACCTTAGGTCCAATCAAAACCCTAACTGGATCTCTAACCCTAGCCCACAACATAACCCTAACCCTAGGTCCAATCGGAACCCTAACCGGATCTCTAACCCTAGCCCTCTACATAACACTAACCCTAGGTCCAATCGGAACAGTAAACGGATATGTAACCCTAACCCTCAACATAACCCTAACCCTTGGTCCAATCGGAACACTAACCGGACCTTTAACCTTCGCCCTCAACATAACCCTAATCATAGGTCCAATCGGAACCCTAACCGGATCTCTACACCTCGCCCTCTACATAACCCTAACCCTATGTCCAATCGGAACCCTAACCGGTTCTCTACCCCTCACCCTCAACATAACCCTAACCCTAGGCCCAATCGGGAACCTAACCGGATCTCTAACCCTCGCCCTCCACATTTCCCTAACCCTAGGTCCATTCGGAACCCTAACCGGATCTCTAACCCTAGCCCTCAACATAACCCTAACCCTAGGTCCAATCGGAACCCTAAACGGAAATCGAACCCTAGCCCTCAACATAACCCTAACCCTAGGTCCAATCGGAACCCTAAACGGATATCTAACCCTAGCCCTCAACATAACCAAAACCCTAGGTACAATCGGAACCCTAACAGGAACTCTACCCCTCGCCCTCAACATAACCCTAACCCTAGGTCCAATCGGACACCTAACCGTATATCTAACCCTAGCCCTCAATATAACCATAACCCTAGGTCCAATCGGAACCCTAATCGGATCTCTAAACTTAGCCCTCAACAGAACACTAACCCTACGTCCAATCGGAACCCTAATCGGATCTCTAACCCTAGCCCTCAACATAAACCTAACCCTAGGTCCAATCGGAACCCTAACCGGATCTGTGTACCTAGCCCTCAACATAACCCTAACCCTAGGTCCAATCGGAACCCTAACCGGATCTCTAACCCTAGCCCTCAACATAACCCTAACCCTAGGTACATTCGGAACCCTAACCGCATCTCTATCCCTAGCCCTCAACATAGCCATAACCCTAGGTCCAATCGGAATCCTAAACGGATATCTAACCCTAGCCCTAAACATAACCATAACCCTAGGTCCAATCGGAACCCTAACCGGATCTGTATACCTAGCCCTCAACATAACCCAAACCCTAGGTCCAATCGTAACCCTAACCGGATCTTTATACCTAGCCCTCAACATAACCCTAACCCTAGGTCCAATCGGAACCCTAAACGGATATCTAATCCCAGCCCTCAACATAACCCTAACCCTAGTTCCAATCGGAACCCTAACAGGATCTCTACACCAGCCCTCAACATAACCCTAACCCTAGGTCTAATCGGAACCCTAACCAGATCTGTATACCTAGACCTCAACATAACCCTAAACCTAGGTCCACTCGGAACCCTAAACGGATATCTAACCCTAGCCCTCAACATAACCCTAACCCTAGGTCCAATCGGAACCCTAAACGGATATCTAACCCTAGCCCTCAACATAAACCTAACCCTAGGTACAATCGGAACCCTAACAGGAACTCTACCCCTCGCCCTCTACATAACACTAACCCTAGGTCCAATCGGAACCCTAACCGGATCTGTGTACCTAGACCTCAACATAACCCTAACCCTAGGTCCTATCGGATCCCTAACCGGATCTCTACCCCTCGCCCTCAACATAACCCTAACCCTTGGTCCAATCGGAACCCTAACCGGATCTCTACCCCTCGCCCTCAACATAACCCTAACCCTTGGTCCAATCGCAACCCTAACCGGATCTCTAACCCTAGCCCTCAACATAACCCTAACCCTAGGTCCAATCGGAACCCTAACCGGATCTGTATACCTAGCCCTCAACATAACCCTAACCCTAGGTCCAATCGGAACCCTAACAGGATCTCTACCCCTCGCCCTCAAAATAACCCTAACCCTAGGTCCAATCGCAACCCTAACCGGATCTCTAACCCTAGCCCTCAACATAACCCTAACCCTAGGTCCATTCGGAACCCTAACCGGAACTCTAACCCTAGCCCTCAACATAACCCTAACCCTAAGTTCAATCGGATCCCTATCCGGATCTCTAACGCTAGCCCTCAACATAACCCTAACCCTAGGTCCAATCGGAACCCTAACCGGATCTGTATACCTAGCCCTCAACATAACGGTAACCCTAGGTCCAATCGGAACCCTAACCGGATCTCTAACCCTAGCCCTCAACATAACCCTAACCCTAGGTCCAATCGGAACCCTAACCGGATCTCTAACCCTAGCACTCAACATAACCCTAACCGGAGGTCCAATCGGAACCCTAACCGGATCTCTAACCCTAGCCCTCAACATAACCCTAACCCTAGGTCCAATCGCAACCCTAACCGGATCTCTAACCCTAGCCCTCAACGTAACCCTAACCCTAGGTCCAATCGGAACCCTAACCGGATCTCTAACCCTAGCCCTCAACATAACCCTAACCCTACGTTCAATCGGATCCCTAACCGGATCTCTAACGCTAGCCCTCAACATAACCGTAACCCTAGGTCCAATCGGAACCCTAACCGGATCTGTATACCTAGCCCTCAACATAACCATAACCCTAGGTCCAAACGGAACCCTAACCGGATCTCTATCCCTAGCACTCAACATAACCCTAACCGGAGGTCCAATCGGAACCCTAACCGGATCTCTAACCCTAGCCCTCAACATAACCCTAACCCTAGGTCCAATCAAAACCCTAACTGGATCTCTAACCCTAGCCCTCAATATAACCCTAACCCTAGGTCCAATCGGAACCCTAACCGGATCTCTAAACCTATCCCTCAACGTAACCCTAACCCTAGGTCCAATCGGAACAGTAAACGGATATCTAACCCTAGCCCTCAACATAACCCTAACCCTTGGTCCAATCGGAACCCTAACCGGATCTCTAACCCTAGCCCTCAACATAACCCTAACCCTAGGTCCAATCGGAACCCTAAACGGATATCTAACCCTAGCCCTCAACATAACCCTAACCCTAGGTCCAATCGGAACCCGAAACGGTTATCTAACCCTAGCCCTCAACATAACCCTAACCCTAGCTACAATCGGAACCCTAACCGGAACTGTACCCCTCGCCCTCAACATAACCCTAACCCTAGGTCCAATCGGAACCCTAACCGGATCTCTACCCCTCGCCCTCAACATAACCCTAACCCTCGGTCCAATCGGAACCGTAACCGGATCTCTACCCCTCGCCCTGAACATAACCCTAACCCTTGGTCCAATCGCAACCCTAACCGGATCTCTAACCCTAGCCCTCAACATAACCCTAACCCTAGGTCCAATCGGAACCCTAACCGGATCTGTGTACATAGCCCTCAACATAACCCTAACCCTAGGTCCAATCGGAACCCTAACAGGATCTCTACCCCTCGCCCTCAACATAACCCTAACCCTAGGTCCAATCGCAACCCTAACCGGATCTCTAACACTAGCCCTCAACATAACCCTAACCCTAGGTTCAATCGGATCCCTAACCGGATCTCTAACGCTAGCCCTCAACATAACCCTAACCCTAGGTACAATCGGTACCCTAACAGGAACTCTACCCCTCGCCCTCTACATAACCCTAACCCTAGGTCCAATCGGAACCCTAACCGGATCTGTGTACCTAGACCTCAACATAACCCTAACCCTAGGTCCAATCGGAACCCTAACCGGATCTGTATACATAGCCCTCAACATAACCCTAACCCTAGGTCCAATCGGAACCCTAACAGGATCTCTACCCCTCGCCCTCAACATAACCCTAACCCTAGGTCCAATCGCAACCCTAACCGGATCTCTAACCCTAGCCCTCAACATAACCCTAACCCTAGGTCCAATCGGAACCCTAACCGGATCTCTAACCCTAGCCCTCAACATAACCCTAACCCTAGGTTCAATCGGATCCCTAACCGGATCTCTAACGCTAGCCCTCAACATAACCCTAACCCTAGGTCCAATCGGAACAATAACCGGATCTGTATACCTAGCCCTCAACATAACCCTAACCCTAGGTCCAATCGGAACCCTAACCGGATCTCTAACCCTAGCTCTCAACATAACCCTAACCTTAGGTCCAATCGGAACCCTAACCGGATCTCTAACCCTAGCACTCAACATAACCCTAACCGGAGGTCCAATCGGAACCCTAACCGGATCTCTATCCCTAGCCCTCAACATAACCCTAACCCGAGGTCCAATCAAAACCCTAACTGTATCTCAAACCCTAGCCCTCATTATAACCCTAACCCTAGGTCCAATCGGAACAGTAAACGGATATCTAACCCTCGCCCTCAACATAACCCTAACCCTTGGTCCAATTGGAAACCTAACCGGATCTCTAAACCTTGCCCTCAACATAACCCTAACCCTAGGTACAATCGGAACCCTAACAGGAACTCTACCCCTCGCCCTCAACATAACCCTAACCCTAGGTCCAATCAGAACCCTAACCGGATCTGTATCCCTAGCCCTCAACATAACGATAACCCTAGGTCCAATCGGAACCCTAAACGGATATCTAACCCTAGCCCTCAACATAACCCTAACCCTAGGTACAATCGGAACCCTAACATGAACTCTACCCCTCGCCCTCTACATAACCCTAACCCTAGGTCCAATCGGAACCCTAATCGGATCTGTGTACCTAGACCTCAACATAACCCTAACCCTAGGTCCTATCGGAACCCTAACCGTATCTCTACCCCTCGCCCTCAACATAACCCTAACCCTCGGTCCAATCGGAACCCTAACCGGATCTCTACCCCTCGCCCTGAACATAACCCTAACCCTTGGTCCAATCGCAACCCTAACCGGATCTCTAACCCTCGCCCTCAACATAACGTTAACCCTAGGTCCAATCGGAACCCTAACAGGATCTCTACCCCTCGCCCTCAACATAACCCTAACCCTAGGTCCAATCGCAACCCTAACCGGATCTCTAACCCTAGCCCTCAACATAACCCTAACCCTAGGTCCAATCGGAACCCTAACCGGATCTCTAACCCTAGCCCTCAACATAACCCGAACCCTAGGTTCAATCGGATCCCTAACCGGATCTCTAACACTAGCCCTCAACATAACCCTAACCCTAGGTCCAATCGGATCCCTAACCGGATCTGTATACCTATCCCTCAACATAACCCTAACCCTAGGTCCAATCGGAACCCTAACCGGATCTCTAACCCTAGCCCTCAACATAACCCGAACCCTAGGTTCAATCGGATCCCTAACCGGATCTCTAACACTAGCCCTCAACATAACCCTAACCCTAGGTCCAATCGGAACCCTAACCGGATCTGTATACCTAGCCCTCAACATAACCCTAACCCTAGGTCCAATCGGAACCCTAACCGGATCTCTAACCCTAGCCCTCAACATAACCCCAAACTTAGGTCCAATCGGAACCCTTACCGGATCTCTAACCCTAGCACTCAACATAACCCTAACTGGAGGTCCATTCGGAACCCTACCCGGATCTCTAACCCTAGCCCTCAACATAACCCTAACCCTAGGTCCAATTGGAACCCTAACAGGAACTCTAACCCTAGCCCTCAACATAACCCTAACCCTAGGTCCAATCGGAACAGTAAACGGATATCTAACCCTAGCCCTCAACATAACCCTAACACTTGGTCCAATCGGAACCCTAACCGGATCTCTAACCCGCGCCCTCAACATAACCCTAATCCTAGTCCAATCGGAACCCTAACCGGATCTCTACACCTCGCCCTCAACATAACCCTAACCCTAGGTCCAATCGGAACCCTAACCGGTTCTCTACCCCTCGCCCTCAACATAACCCTAACCCTAAGTCCAATCGGAACCCTAACCGGATCTCTAACCCTCGCCCTCAACATAACCCTAACCCTAGGTCCAATCGGATCCCTAACCGGATCTCTAACCCTAGCACTCAACATAACCCTAACCCTAGGTCCAATCGGAACCCTAAACGGATATCTAACCGTAGCCCTCAACATAACCCTAACCCTAGGTCCAATCGGAACCCTAAACGGATATCTAACCGTAGCCCTCAACCTAACCCTAACCCTAGGTACAATCGGAACCCTAAGAGGAACTCTACCCCTCGCCCTCAACATAACCCTAACCCTAGGTCCTATCGGAACCCTAACCGGATCTCTACCCCTCGCCCTCAACATAACCCTAACCCTCGGTCCAATCGGAACCCTAACTGGATCTCTACCCCTCGCCCTCAACATAACCCTAACCCTTGGTCCAATCGCAACCCTAACCGGATCTGTATACCTAGCCCTCTACATAACCCTAACCCTAGGTCCAATCGGAACCCTAACAGGATCTCTACCCCTCGCCCTCAACTTAACCCTAACCCTAGGTCCAATCGCAACCCTAACCGGATCTCTAACCCTGGCCCTCAACATAACCCTAACCCTAGGTCCAATCGGAACCCTAACCGGATCTCTAACCCTAGCCCTCAACATAACCCTTACCCTAGGTTCAGTCGGATCCCTAACCGGATATCTAACGCTGGCCCTCAACATAACCCTAACCCTATGTCCAATCGGAACCCTAACCGGATCTGTATACCTAGCCCTCAACATAACCCTAACCCTAGGTCCAATCGGAACCCTAACCGGATCTCTAACCCTAGCCCTCAACGTAACCCTAACCCTAGGTCCAATCCGAAGAGTAAACGGATATCTAACCCTAGCCCTCAACATAACCCTAACCCTTGGTCCAATCGGAAACCTAACCGGACCTCTAACCCTCGCCCTCAACATAACCCTAATCCTAGGTCCAATCGAAACCCTATCCGGATCTCTACACCTCGCCCTCAACATAACCCTAACCCTAGGTACAATCGGAACCCTAGCCGGTTCTCTACCCCTCGCCCTCAACATAACCCTAACCCTAGGTCCAATCAGAACCCTAACCGCATCTCTATCCCTACCCCTCAACATAACCATAACCCTAAGTCCCATCGGAACCCTAAACGGATATCTAAACCTAGCCCTCAACATAACCCTAACCCTAGGTCCAATCGGAACCCTAAACGGATATCTAACCCTAGCCCTCAACATAACCCTAACCCTAGGTCCAATCGGAACCCTAACCGGATATCTAACCCTAGCCCTCTACATAACCCTAACCCTAGTTTCAATCGGAACCCTAACAGGATCTCTAACCTTAGCCCTCAACATAACCCTAACCCTAGGTCCAATCGGGACCCTAACCGGATCTCTAACCCTCGCCCTCCACATAACCCTAACCCTAGGTCCATTCGGAACCCTAACCTGATCTCTACCCCTCGCCCTCAACATAACCCTAACCCTAGGTCCAATCGGAACCCTAACCGGTTCTCTACCCCTCACCCTCAACATAACCCTAACCCTAGGTCCAATCGGGACCCTAACCGGATCTCTAACCCTCGCCCTCCACATAACCCTAACCCTAGGTCCATTCGGAACCCTAACCGGATGTCTAACCCTAGCCCTCAACATAACCCTAACCCTAGGTCCAATCGGAACCCTAAACGGAAATCTAACCCTAGCCCTCAACATAACCCTAACCCTAGGTCCAATCGGAACCCTAAACGGATATCTAACCCTAGCCCTCAACATAACCAAAACCCTAGGTACAATCGGAACCCTAACAGGAACTCTACCCCTCGCCCTCAACATAACCCTAACCCTAGGTCCAATCGGACACCTAACCGTATATCTAACCCTAGCCCTCAATATAACCATAACCCTAGGTCCAATCGGAACCCTAATCGGATCTCTAAACTTAGCCCTCAAAAGAACACTAACCCTACGTCCAATCGGAACCCTAACCGGATCTCTAACCCTAGCCCTCAACATAAACCTAACCCTAGGTCCAATCGGAACCCTAACCGGATCTGTGTACCTAGCCCTCAACATAACCCTAACCCTAGGTCCAATCGGAACCCTAACCGGATCTCTAACCCTAGCCCTCAACATAACCCTAACCCTAGGTCCATTCGGAACCCTAACTGCATCTCTATCCCTAGCCCTCAACATAACCATAACCCTAGGTCCAATCGGAACCCTAAACGGATATCTAACCCTAGCCCTAAACATAACCATAACCCTAGGTCCAATCGGAACCCTAACCGGATCTGAATACCTAGCCCTCAACATAATCCTAACCCTAGGTCCAATCGGAACCCTAACCGGATCTGTATACCTAGCCCTCAACATAACCCTAACCCTAGGTCCAATCGGAACCCTAAACGGATATCTAACCCTAGCCCTCAACATAACCCTAACCCTAGTTCCAATCGGAACCCTAACAGGATCTCTACCCCAGCCCTCAACATAACCCTAACCTTAGGTCCAATCGGAACCCTAACCGGATCTCTAACCCTAGCCCTCAACATAACCCTAACCCTAGGTCCAATCGGAACCCTAACCGGATCTCTAACCCTAGCCCTCAACATAACCCTAATCCTAGGTCCAATCGGAACCCTAACCGGATTTCTAACCCTAGCCTTCAACATAACCCTAACCCTAGGTCCAATCGGAACCCTAACCAGATCTGTATACCTAGACCTCAACATAACCCTAAACCTAGGTCCACTCGGAACCCTAAACGGATATCTGACCCTAGCTCTCAACATAACCCTAACCCTAGGTCCAATCGGAACCCTAAACGGATATCTAACCCTAGCCCTCAACATAAGCCTAACCCTAGGTACAATCGGAACCCTAACAGGAACTCTACCCCTCGCCCTCTACATAACCCTAACCCTAGGTCCAATCGGAACCCTAACCGGATCTCTAACCCTAGCCCTCAACATAACCCTAACCCTAGGTCCAATCGGAACCCTAACCGGATCTGTATACCTAGCCCTCAACATAACCATAACCCTAGGTCCAATCGGAACCCTAACCAGATCTGTATACCTAGACCTCAACATAACCCTAAACCTAGGTCCACTCGGAACCATAAACGGATATCTAACCCTAGCCCTCAACATAACCCTAACCCTAGGTCCAATCGGAACCCTAAACGGATATCTAACCCTAGCCCACAACATAAGCCTCACCCTAGGTACAATCGGAACCCTAACAGGAACTCTACCCCTCGCCCTCTACATAACCCTAACCCTAGGTCCAATCGGAACGCTAACCGGATCTGTGTACCTAGACCTCAACATAACCCTAACCCTAGGTCCTATCGGATCCCTAACCGGATCTCTACCCCTCGCCCTCAACATAACCCTAACCCTCGGTCCAATCGGAACCCTAACCGGATCTCTACCCCTCGCCCTCAACATAACCCTAACCCTTGGTCCAATCGCAACCCTAACCGGATCTCTAACCCTAGCCCTCAACATAACCCTAACCCTAGGTCCAATCGGAACCCTAACCGGATCTGTATACCTAGCCCTCAACATAACCCTAACCCTAGGTCCAATCGGAACCCTAACAGGATCTCTACCCCTCGCCCTCAAAATAACCCTAATCCTAGGTCCAATCGCAACCCTTACCGGATCTCTAAACCTAGCCCTCAACATAACCCTAACCCTAGGTCCAATCGGAACCCTAACCGGATCTCTAACCCTAGCCCTCAACATAACCCTAACCCTAGGTTCAATCGGATCCCTATCCGGATCTCTAACGCTAGCCCTCAACATAACCCTAACCCTAGGTCCAATCGGAACCCTAACCGGATCTGTATACCTAGCCCTCAACATAACGGTAACCCTAGGTCCAATCGGAACCCTAACCAGATCTCTAACCCTAGCACTCAACATAACCCTAACCGGAGGTCCAATCGGAACCCTAACCAGATCTCTAACCCTAGCCCTCAACATAACCCTAACCCTAGGTCCAATCAAAACCCTAACTGGATCTCTAACCCTAGCCCTCAATATAACCCTAACCCTATGTCCAAACGGAACCCTAACCGGATCTCTAACCCTAGCCCTCAACGTAACCCTAACCCTAGGTGCAATCGGAACAGTAAACGGATATCTAACCCTAGCCCTCAACATAACCCTAACCCTTGGTCCAATCGGAAACCTAACCGGATCTCTAACCCTCGCCCTTAACATAACCCTAATCCTAGGTCCAATCGGAACCCTAACCGGATCTCTACAATTCGCCCTCAACATAACACTAATCCTAGGTCCAATCGGAACCCTAGCCGGTTCTCTACCCCTCGCCCTCAACATAACCCTAACCCTAGGTCCAATCGGAACCCTAACCGGATATCTAACCCTAGCCCTCTACATAACCCTGACCCTAGTTCCAATCGGAACCCTAACAGGATCTCTAACCCAGCCCGCAACATAACCCTAACCCTAGGTCCAATCGGAACCCTAAACGGATATCTAAACCTAGCCCTCAACATAAACCTAACCCTAGGTCCAATCGGAACCCTAACCGGATATCTAACCCTAGCCCTCTACATAACCCTAACCCTAGATCCAATCAGAACCCTAACCGGATCTGTATACCTAGCCCTCAACATAACCCTAACCCTAGGTCCAATCGGAACCCTAACAGGATCTCTACCCCTAGCCCTCAACATAACCCTAACCCTAGGTCCAATCGGAACCCTAAACGGATATCTAACCCTAGCCCTCAACATAACCCTAACCCTTGGTCCAATCGGAACCCTAACCGGATCTCTAACCCTAGCCCTCAACATAACCCTAACCCTAGGTCCAATCGGAACCCTAAACGGATATCTAACCCTAGCCCTCAACATAACCCTAACCCTAGGTCCAATCGGAATCCTAAACGGTTATCTAACCCTAGCCCTCAACATAACCCTAACCCTAGCTACAATCGGAACCCTAACCGGAACTCTACCCCTCGCCCTCAACATAACCCTAACCCTAGGTCCAATCAGAACCCTAACCGGATCTCTAACCCTAGCCCTCAACATAACCATAACCCTAGGTCCAATCAGAACCCTAAACGGATATCTAACCCTAGTCCTCAACATAACCCTAACCCTAGGTACAATCGGAACCCTAACAGGAACTCTACCCCTCGCCCTCTACATAACCCTAACCCTAGGTCCAATCGGAACCCTAACCGGATCTCTAACCCTAGCCCTCAACATAACCCTAACCCTAGGTTCAATAGGAACCCTAACCGGATCTCTAACGCTAGCCCTCAACATAACCCTAACCCTAGGTCCAATCGGAACCCTAACCGGATCTCTAACCCTAGCGCTCAACATAACCCTAACCCGAGGTCCAATCAGAACCCTAACCGGATCTCTAACCCTAGCCCTCAACATAACCCTAACCCTAGGTCCAATCGGAACAGTAAACGGATATCTAACCCTAACCCTCAACATAACCCTAACCCTTGGTCCAATCGGAACACTAACCGGACCTTTAACCTTCGCCCTCAACATAACCCTAATCCTAGGTCTAATCGGAACCCTAACCGGATCTCTACACCTCGCCCTCTACATAACCCTAACCCTAGGTCCAATCGGAACCCTAACCGGTTCTCTACCCCTCACCCTCAACATAACCCTAACCCTAGGTCCAATCGGGACCCTAACCGGATCTCTAACCCTCGCCTTCCACATAACCCTAACCCTAGGTCCATTCGGAACCCTAACCGGATCTCTAACCCTAGCCCTCAAGATAACCCTAACCCTAGGTCCAATCGGAACCCTAAACGGAAATCTAACCCTAGCCCTCAACATAACCCTAACCCTAGGTCCAATCGGAACCCTAAACGGATATCTAACCCTAGCCCTCAACATAACCAAAACCCTAGGTACAATCGGAACCCTAGCAGGAACTCTACCCCTCGCCCTCAACATAACCCTAACCCTAGGTCCAATCGGACACCTAACCGTATATGTAACCCTAGCCCTCAATATAACCATAATCCTAGGTCCAATCGGAACCCTAATCGGATCTCTAAACTTAGCCCTCAACAGAACACTAACCCTACGTCCAATCGGGACCCTAACCGGATCTCTAACCCTAGCCCTAAACATAAACCTAACCCTAGGTCCAATCGGAACCCTAACCGGATCTGTGTACCTAGCCCTCAACATAACCCTAACCCTAGGTCCAATCGGAACCCTAACCGGATCTCTAACCCTAGCCCTCAACATAACCCTAACCCTAGGTATATTCGGAACCCTAACCGCATCTCTATCCCTAGCCCTCAACATAGCCATAACCCTAGGTCCAATCGGAATCCTAAACGGATATCTAACCCTAGCCCTAAACATAACCATAACCCTAGGTCCAATCGGAACCCTAACCGGATCTGTATACCTAGCCCTCAACATAACCCAAACCCTAGGTCCAATCGTAACCCTAACCGGATCTGTATACCTAGCCCTCAACATAACCCTAACCCTAGGTCCAATCGGAACCCTAAACGGATATCTAACCCCAGCCCTCAACATAACCCTAACCCTTGTTCCAATCGGAACCCTAACAGGATCTCTACCCCAGCCCTCAACATAACCCTAACCCTAGGTCCAATCGGAACCCTAACCGGATCTCTAACCCTAGCCCTCAACATAACCCTAACCCTAGGTCTAATCGGAACCCTAACCAGATCTGTATACCTAGACCTCAACATAACCCTAAACCTAGGTCCACTCGGAACCCTAAACGGATATCTAACCCTATCCCTCAACATAACCCTAACCCTAGGTCCAATCGGAACCCTAACCGGATCTGTGTACCTAGACCTCAACATAACCCTAACCCTAGGTCCAATCGGAACCCTAACCGGATCTCTAACCCTAGCCCTCAACATAACCCTAACCCTAGGTCCAATCAAAACCATAACTGGATCTCTAACCCTAGCCCTCAATATAACCCTAACCCTAGGTCCAATCGGAACACTAACCGGATCTCTAAACCTAGCCCTCAACGTAACCCTAACCCTAGGTCCAATCGGAACAGTAAATGGATATCTAACCCTAGCCCTCAACATAACCCTAACCCTTGGTCCAATCGGAACCCTAACCGGATCTCTAACCCTAGCCCTCAACATAACCCTAACCCTAGGTCCAATCGGAACCCTAAACGGATATCTAACCCTAGCCCTCAACATAACCCTAACCCTAGGTCCAATCGGAACCCTAAACGGTTATCTAACCCTAGCCCTCAACATAACCCTAACCCTAGCTACAATCGGAACCCTAACCGGAACTCTACCCCTCGCCCTCAACATAACCCTAACCCTAGGTCCAATCAGAACCCTAACCGGATCTCTAACCCTAGCCCTCAACATAACCATAACCCTAGGTCCAATCAGAACCCTAAACGGATATCTAACCCTAGTCCTCAACATAACCCTAACCCTAGGTACAATCGGAACCCTAACAGGAACTCTACCCCTCGCCCTCTACATAACCCTAACCCTAGGTCCAATCGGAACCCTAACCGGATCTCTAACCCTAGCCCTCAACATAACCCTAACCCTAGGTTCAATAGGAACCCTAATCGGATCTCTAACGCTAGCCCTCAACATAACCCTAACCCTGGGTCCAATCGGAACCCTAACCGGATCTCTAACCCTAGCGCTCAACATAACGCTAACCCGAGGTCCAATCAGAACCCTAACCGGATCTCTAACCCTAGCCCTCAACATAACCCTAACCTTAGGTCCAATCAAAACCCTAACTGGATCTCTAACCCTAGCCCACAACATAACCCTAACCCTAGGTCCAATCGGAACCCTAACCGGATCTCTAACCCTAGCCCTCTACATAACCCTAACCCTAGGTCCAATCGGAACAGTAAACGGATATCTAACCCTAACCCTCAACATAACCCTAACCCTTGGTCCAATCGGAACACTAACCGGACCTTTAACCTTCGCCCTCAACATAACCCTAATCCTAGGTCCAATCGGAACCCTAACCGGATCTCTACACCTCACCCTCTACATAACCCTAACCCTAGGTCCAATCGGAACCCTAACCGGTTCTCTACCCCTCACCCTCAACATAACCCTAACCCTAGGTCCAATCGGGACCCTAACCGGATCTCTAACCCTCGCCCTCCACATAACCCTAACCCTAGGTCCATTCGGAACCCTAACCGGATCTCTAACCCTAGCCCTCAACATAACCCTAACCCTAGGTCCAATCGGAACCCTAAACGGAAATCTAACCCTAGCCCTCAACATAACCCTAACCCTAGGTCCAATCGGAACCCTAAACGGATATCTAACCCTAGCCCTCAACATAAACCTAACCCTAGGTCCAATCGGAACCCTAACCGGATCTCTAACCCTAGCCCTCAACATAAACCTAACCCTAGGTCCAATCGGAACCCTAACCGGATCTGTGTACCTAGCCCTCACCATAACCCTAACCCTAGGTCCAATCGGAACCCTAACCGGATCTCTAACCCTAGCCCTCAACATAACCCTAACCCTAGGTACATTCGGAACCCTAACCGCATCTCTATCCCTAGCCCTCAACATAGCCATAACCCTAGGTCCAATCGGAATCCTAAACCGATATCTAACCCTAGCCCTAAACATAACAATAACCCTAGGTCCAATCGGAACCCTAACCGGATCTGTATACCTAGCCCTCAACATAACCCAAACCCTAGGTCCAATCGTAACCCTAACCGGATCTGTATACCTAGCCCTCAACATAACCCTAACCCTAGGTCCAATCGGAACCCTAAACGGATATCTAACCCCAGCCCTCAACATAACCCTAACCCTAGTTCCAATCGGAACCCTAACAGGATCTCTACCCCAGCCCTCAACATAACCGTAACCCTAGGTCCAATCGGAACCCTAACCGGAACTCTAACCCTAGCCCTCAACATAACCCTAACCCTAGGTCCAATCGGAACCTTAACCGGATCTCTAACCCTAGCCCTCAACATAACCCTAACCCTAGGTCCAATCGGAACCCTAACCGGATCTCTAACCCTAGCCCTCAACATAACCATAACCCTAGGTTCAATCGGATCCCTAACCGGATCTGTATACCTAGCTCTCAACATAACCCTAACCCTAGGTCCAAACGGAACCCTAACCGGATCTCTATCCCTAGCACTCAACATAACCCTAACCGGAGGTCCAATCGGAACCCTAACCGGATCTCTAACCCTAGCCCTCAACATAACCCTAACCCTAGGTCCAATCAAAACCCTAACTGGATCTCTAACCCTAGCCCTCAATATAACCCTAACCCTAGGTCCAATCGGAACCCTAACCGGATCTCTAAACCTAGCCCTCAACGTAACCCTAACCCTAGGTCCAATCGGAACAGTAAACGGATATCTAACCCTAGCCCTCAACATAACCCTAACCCTTGGTCCAATCGGAACCCTAACCGGAACTCTAACACTAGCCCTCAACATAACACTAACCCTAGGTCCAATCGGAACCCTAAACGGATATCTAACCCTAGCCCTCAACATAAACCTAACCCTAGGTCCAATCGAAAACCTAAACGGTTATCTAACCCTAGCCCTCAACATAACCCTAACCCTAGCTACAATCGGAACCCTAACCGGAACTCTACCCCTCGCCCTCAACATAACCCTAACCCTAGGTCCAATCAGAACCCTAACCGGATCTCTAACGCTAGCCCTCAACATAACCATAACCCTAGGTCCAATCAGAACCCTAAACGGATATCTAACCCTAGTCCTCAACATAACCCTAACCCTAGGTACAATCGGAACCCTAACAGGAACTCTACCCCTCGCCCTCTACATAACCCTAACCCTAGGTCCAATCGGAACCCTAACCGGATCTCTAACCCTAGCCCTCAACATAACCCTAACCCTAGGTTCAATAGGAACCCTAACCGGATCTCTAACGGTAGCCCTCAACATAACCCTAACCCTAGGTCCAATCGGAACCCTAACCGGATCTCTAACCCTAGCGCTCAACATAACCCTAACCCGAGGTCCAATCAGAACCCTAACCGGATCTCTAACCCTAGCCCTCAACATAACCCTAACCTTAGGTCCAATCAAAACCCTAACTGGATCTCTAACCCTAGCCCACAACATAACCCTAACCCTAGGTCCAATCGGAACCCTAACCGGATCTCTAACCCTAGTCCTCTACATAACACTAACCCTAGGTCCAATCGGAACAGTAAACGGATATCTAACCCTAACCCTCAACATAACCCTAACCCTTGGTCCAATCGGAACACTAACCGGACCTTTAACCTTCGCCTTCAACATAACCCTAATCCTAGGTCTAATCGGAACCCTAACCGGATCTCTACACCTCGCCCTCTACATAACCCTAACCCTAGGTCCAATCGGAACCCTAACCGGTTCTCTACCCCTCACCCTCAACATAACCCTAACCCTAGATCCAATCGGGACCCTAACCGGATCTCTAACCCTCGCCCTCCACATAACCCTAACCCTAGGTCCATTCGGAACCCTAACCGGATCTCTAACCCTAGCCCTCAAGATAACCCTAACCCTAGGTCCAATCGGAACCCTAAACGGAAATCTAACCCTAGCCCTCAACATAACCCTAACCCTAGGTCCAATCGGAACCCTAAACGGATATCTAACCCTAGCCCTCAACATAACCAAAACCCTAGGTACAATCGGAACCCTAACAGGAACTCTACCCCTCGCCCTCAACATAACCCTAACCCTAGGTCCAATCGGACACCTAACCGTATATGTAACCCTAGCCCTCAATATAACCATAATCCTAGGTCCAATCGGAACCCTAATCGGATCTCTAAACTTAGCCCTCAACAGAACACTAACCCTACGTCCAATCGGGACCCTAACCGGATCTCTAACCCTAGCCCTAAACATAAACCTAACCCTAGGTCCAATCGGAACCCTAACCGGATCTGTGTACCTAGCCCTCAACATAACCCTAACCCTAGGTCCAATCGGAACCCTAACCGGATCTCTAACCCTAGCCCTCAACATAACCCTAACCCTAGGTATATTCGGAACCCTAACCGCATCTCTATCCCTAGCCCTCAACATAGCCATTACCCTAGGTCCAATCGGAATCCTAAACGGATATCTAACCCTAGCCCTAAACATAACCATAACCCTAGGTCCAATCGGAACCCTAACCGGATCTGTATACCTAGCCCTCAACATAACCCAAACCCTAGGTCCAATCGTAACCCTAACCGGATCTGTATACCTAGCCCTCAACATAACCCTAACCCTAGGTCCAATCGGAACCCTAAACGGATATCTAACCCCAGCCCTCAACATAACCCTAACCCTAGTTCCAATCGGAACCCTAACAGGATCTCTACCCCAGCCCTCAACATAACCCTAACCCTAGGTCCAATCGGAACCCTAACCGGATCTCTAACCCTAGCCCTCAACATAACCCTAACCCTAGGTCTAATCGGAACCCTAACCAGATCTGTATACCTAGACCTCAACATAACCCTAAACCTAGGTCCACTCGGAACCCTAAACGGATATCTAACCCTAGCCCTCAACATAACCCTAACCCTAGGTCCAATCGGAACCCTAACCGGATCTGTGTACCTAGACCTCAACATAACCCTAACCCTAGGTCCAATCGGAACCCTAACCGGATCTCTAACCCTAGCCCTCAACATAACCCTAACCCTAGGTCCAATCAAAACCATAACTGGATCTCTAACCCTAGCCCTCAATATAACCCTAACCCTAGGTCCAATCGGAACACTAACCGGATCTCTAAACCTAGCCCTCAACGTAACCCTAACCCTAGGTCCAATCGGAACAGTAAATGGATATCTAACCCTAGCCCTCAACATAACCCTAACCCTTGGTCCAATCGGAACCCTAACCGGATCTCTAACCCTAGCCCTCAACATAACCCTAATCCTAGGTCCAATCGGAACCCTAAACGGATATCTAACCCTAGCCCTCAACATAACCCTAACCCTAGGTCCAATCGGAACCCTAAACGGTTATCTAACCCTAGCCCTCAACATAACCCTAACCCTAGCTACAATCGGAACCCTAACCGGAACTCTACCCCTCGCCCTCAACATAACCCTAACCCTAGGTCCAATCAGAACCCTAACCGGATCTCTAACCCTAGCCCTCAACATAACCATAACCCTAGGTCCAATCAGAACCCTAAACGGATATCTAACCCTAGTCCTCAACATAACCCTAACCCTAGGTACAATCGGAACCCTAACAGGAACTCTACCCCTCGCCCTCTACATAACCCTAACCCTAGGTCCAATCGGAACCCTAACCGGATCTCTAACCCTAGCCCTCAACATAACCCTAACCCTAGGTTCAATAGGAACCCTAACCGGATCTCTAACGCTAGCCCTCAACATAACCCTAACCCTAGGTCCAATCGGAACCCTTTCCGGATCTCTAACCCTAGCGCTCAACATAACCCTAACCCGAGGTCCAATCAGAACCCTAACCGGATCTCTAACCCTAGCCCTCAACATAACCCTAACCTTAGGTCCAATCAAAACCCTAACTGGATCTCTAACCCTAGCCCACAACATAACCCTAACCCTAGGTCCAATCGGAACCCTAACCGGATCTCTAACCCTAGCCCTCTACATAACCCTAACCCTAGGTCCAATCGGAACAGTAAACGGATATCTAACCCTAACCCTCAACATAACCCTAACCCTTGGTCCAATCGGAACACTAACCGGACCTTTAACCTTCCCCCTCAACATAACCCTAATCCTAGGTCCAATCGGAACCCTAACCGGATCTCTACACCTCACCCTCTACATAACCCTAACCCTAGGTCCAATCGGAACCCTAACCGGTTCTCTACCCCTCACCCTCAACATAACCCTAACCCTAGGTCCAATCGGGACCCTAACCGGATCTCTAACCCTCGCCCTCCACATAACCCTAACCCTAGGTCCATTCGGAACCCTAACCGGATCTCTAACCCTAGCCCTTAACATAACCCTAACCCTAGGTCCAATCGGAACCCTAAACGGAAATCTAACCCTAGCCCTCAACATAACCCTAACCCTAGGTCCAATCGGAACCCTAAACGGATATCTAACCCTAGCCCTCAACATAAACCTAACCCTAGGTCCAATCGGAACCCTAACCGGATCTCTAACCCTAGCCCTCAACATAAACCTAACCCTAGGTCCAATCGGAACCCTAACAGGATCTGTGTACCTAGCCCTCACCATAACCCTAACCCTAGGTCCAATCGGAACCCTAACCGGATCTCTAACCCTAGCCCTCAACATAACCCTAACCCTAGGTACATTCGGAACCCTAACCGCATCTCTATCCCTAGCCCTCAACATAGCCATAACCCTAGGTCCAATCGGAATCCTAAACCGATATCTAACCCTAGCCCTAAACATAACCATAACCCTAGGTCCAATCGGAACCCTAACCGGATCTGTATACCTAGCCCTCAACATAACCCAAACCCTAGGTCCAATCGTAACCCTAACCGGATCTGTATACCTAGCCCTCAACATAACCCTAACCCTAGGTCCAATCGGAACCCTAAACGGATATCTAACCCCAGCCCTCAACATAACCCTAACCCTAGTTCCAATCGGAACCCTAACAGGATCTCTACCCCAGCCCTCAACATAAACGTAACCCTAGGTCCAATCGGAACCCTAACCGGAACTCTAACCCTAGCCCTCAACATAACCCTAACCCTAGGTCCAATCGGAACCTTAACCGGATCTCTAACCCTAGCCCTCAACATAACCCTAACCCTAGGTCCAATCGGAACCCTAACCGGATCTCTAACCCTAGCCCTCAACATAACCATAACCCTAGGTTCAATCGGATCCCTAACCGGATCTGTATACCTAGCCCTCAACATAACCCTAACCCTAGGTCCAAACGGAACCCTAACCGGATCTCTATCCCTAGCACTCAACATAACCCTAACCGGAGGTCCAATCGGAACCCTAACCAGATCTCTAACCCTAGCCCTCAACATAACCCTAACCCTAGGTCCAATCAAAACCCTAACTGGATCTCTAACCCTAGCCCTCAATATAACCCTAACCCTAGGTCCAATCGGAACCCTAACCGGATCTCTAAACCTAGCCCTCAACGTAACCCTAACCCTAGGTCCAATCGGAACAGTAAACGGATATCTAACCCTAGCCCTCAACATAACCCTAACCCTTGGTCCAATCGGAACCCTAACCGGAACTCTAACACTAGCCCTCAACATAACACTAACCCTAGGTCCAATCGGAACCCTAAACGGATATCTAACCCTAGCCCTCAACATAAACCTAACCCTAGGTCCAATCGAAAACCTAAACGGTTATCTAACCCTAGCCCTCAACATAACCCTAACCCTAGCTACAATCGGAACCCTAACCGGAATTCTACCCCTCGCCCTCAACATAACCCTAACCCTAGGTCCAATCAGAACCCTAACCGGATCTCTAACGCTAGCCCTCAACATAACCATAACCCTAGGTCCAATCAGAACCCTAAACGGATATCTAACCCTAGTCCTCAACATAACCCTAACCCTAGGTACAATCGGAACCCTAACAGGAACTCTACCCCTCGCCCTCTACATAACCCTAACCCTAGGTCCAATCGGAACCCTAACCGGATCTCTAACCCTAGCCCTCAACATAACCCTAACCCTAGGTTCAATAGGAACCCTAACCGGATCTCTAACGGTAGCCCTCAACATAACCCTAACCCTAGGTCCAATCGGAACCCTAACCGGATCTCTAACCCTAGCGCTCAACATAACCCTAATCCGAGGTCCAATCAGAACCCTAACCGGATCTCTAACCCTAGCCCTCAACATAACCCTAACCTTAGGTCCAATCAAAACCCTAACTGGATCTCTAACCCTAGCCCAAAACATAACCCTAACCCTAGGTCCAATCGGAACCCTAACCGGATCTCTAACCCTAGCCCTCTACATAACACTAACCCTAGGTCCAATCGGAACAGTAAACGGATATCTAACCCTAACCCTCAACATAACCCTAACCCTTGGTCCAATCGGAACACTAACCGGACCTTTAACCTTCGCCCTCAACATAACCCTAATCATAGGTCCAATCGGAACCCTAACCGGATCTCTACACCTCGCCCTCTACATAACCCTAACCCTATGTCCAATCGGAACCCTAACCGGTTCTCTACCCCTCACCCTCAACATAACCCTAACCCTAGGTCCAATCGGGACCCTAACCGGATCTCTAACCCTCGCCCTCCACATAACCCTAACCCTAGGTCCATTCGGAACCCTAACCGGATCTCTAACCCTAGCCCTCAACATAACCCTAACCCTAGGTCCAATCGGAACCCTAAACGGAAATCTAACCCTAGCCCTCAACATAACCCTAACCCTAGGTCCAATCGGAACGCTAAACGGATATCTAACCCTAGCCCTCAACATAACCAAAACCCTAGGTACAATCGGAACCCTAACAGGAACTCTACCCCTCGCCCTCAACATAACCCTAACCCTAGGTCCAATCGGACACCTAACCGTATATCTAACCCTAGCCCTCAATATAACCATAACCCTAGGTCCAATCGGAACCCTAACCGGATCTCTAACCCTAGCCCTCAACATAAACCTAACCCTAGGTCCAATCGGAACCCTAACCGGATCTGTGTACCTAGCCCTCACCATAACCCTAACCCTAGGTCCAATCGGAACCCTAACCGGATCTCTAACCCTAGCCCTCAACATAACCCTAACCCTAGGTACATTCGGAACCCTAACCGCATCTCTATCCCTAGCCCTCAACATAGCCATAACCCTAGGTCCAATCGGAATCCTAAACCGATATCTAACCCTAGCCCTAAACATAACCATAACCCTAGGTCCAATCGGAACCCTAACCGGATCTGTATACCTAGCCCTCAACATAACCCAAACCCTAGGTCCAATCGTAACCCTAACCGGATCTGTATACCTAGCCCTCAACATAACCCTAACCCTAGGTCCAATCGGAACCCTAAACGGATATCTAACCCCAGCCCTCAACATAACCCTAACCCTAGTTCCAATCGGAACCCTAACAGGATCTCTACCCCAGCCCTCAACATAACCGTAACCCTAGGTCCAATCGGAACCCTAACCGGAACTCTAACCCTAGCCCTCAACATAACCCTAACCCTAGGTCCAATCGGAACCTTAACCGGATCTCTAACCCTAGCCCTCAACATAACCCTAACCCTAGGTCCAATCGGAACCCTAACCGGATCTCTAACCCTAGCCCTCAACATAACCATAACCCTAGGTTCAATCGGATCCCTAACCGGATCTGTATACCTAGCCCTCAACATAACCCTAACCCTAGGTCCAAACGGAACCCTAACCGGATCTCTATCCCTAGCACTCAACATAACCCTAACCGGAGGTCCAATCGGAACCCTAACCGGATCTCTAACCCTAGCCCTCAACATAACCCTAACCCTAGGTCCAATCAAAACCCTAACTGGATCTCTAACCCTAGCCCTCAATATAACCCTAACCCTAGGTCCAATCGGAACCCTAACCGGATCTCTAAACCTAGCCCTCAACGTAACCCGAACCCTAGGTCCAATCGGAACAGTAAACGGATCTCTAACCCTAGCCCTCAACATAACCCTAACCCTAGGTACATTCGGAACCCTAACCGCATCTCTATCCCTAGCCCTCAACATAGCCATAACCCTAGGTCCAATCGGAATCCTAAACGGATATCTAACCCTAGCCCTAAACATAACCATAACCCTAGGTCCAATCGGAACCCTAACCGGATCTGTATACCTAGCCCTCAACATAACCCAAACCCTAGGTCCAATCGTAACCCTAACCGGATCTGTGTACCTAGACCTCAACATAACCCTAACCCTAGGTCCTATCGGATCCCTAACCGGATCTCTACCCCTCGCCCTCAACATAACCCTAACCCTTGGTCCAATCGGAACCCTAACCGGATCTCTACCCCTCGCCCTCAACATAACCCTAACCCTTGGTCCAATCGCAACCCTAACCGGATCTCTAACCCTAGCCCTCAACATAACCCTAACCCTAGGTCCAATCGGAACCCTAACCGGATCTGTATACCTAGCCCTCAACATAACCCTAACCCTAGGTCCAATCGGAACCCTAACAGGATCTCTACCCCTCGCCCTCAAAATAACCCTAACCCTAGGTCCAATCGCAACCCTAACCGGATCTCTAACCCTAGCCCTCAGCATAACCCTAACCCTAGGTCCAATCGGAACCCTAACCGGATCTCTAACCCTAGCCCTCAACATAACCCTAACCCTAGGTTCAATCGGATCCCTATCCGGATCTCTAACGCTAGCCCTCAACATAACCCTAACCCTAGGTCCAATCGGAACCCTAACCGGATCTGTATACCTAGCCCTCAACATAACGGTAACCCTAGGTCCAACCGGAACCCTAACCGGATCTCTAACCCTAGCCCTCAACATAACCCTAACCCTAGGTCCAATCGGAACCCTAACCGGATCTCTAACCCTAGCACTCAACATAACCCTAACCGGAGGTCCAATCGGAACCCTAACCGGATCTCTAACCCTAGCCCTCAACATAACCCTAACCCTAGGTCCAATCGCAACCCTAACCGGATTTCTAACCCTAGCCCCAACGTAACCCTAACCCTAGGTCCAATCGGAACCCTAACCGGATCTCTAACCCTAGCCCTCAACATAACCCTAACCCTAGGTTCAATCGGATCCCTAACCGGATCTCTAACGCTAGCCCTCAACATAACCGTAACCCTAGGTCCAATCGGAACCCTAACCGGATCTGTATACCTAGCCCTCAACATAACCATAACCCTAGGTCCAAACGGAACCCTAACCGGATCTCTATCCCTAGCACTCAACATAACCCTAACCGGAGGTCCAATCGGAACCCTAACCGGATCTCTAACCCTAGCCCTCAACATAACCCTAACCCTAGGTCCAATCAAAACCCTAACTGGATCTCTAACCCTAGCCCTCAATATAACCCTAACCCTAGGTCCAATCGGAACCCTAACCGGATCTCTAAACCTAGCCCTCAACGTAACCCTAACCCTAGGTCCAATCGGAACAGTAAACGGATATCTAACCCTAGCACTCAACATAACCCTAACCCTTGGTCCAATCGGAACCCTAACCGGATCTCTAACCCTAGCCCTCAACATAACCCTAACCCTAGGTCCAATCGGAACCCTAAACGGATATCTAACCCTAGCCCTCAACATAACCCTAACCTTAGGTCCAATCGGAACCCGAAACGGTTATCTAACCCTAGCCCTCAACATAACCCTAACCCTAGCTACAATCGGAACCCTAACCGGAACTGTACCCCTCGCCCTCAACATAACCCTAACCCTAGGTCCAATCAGAACCCTAACCGGATCTCTAACCCTAGCCCTCAACATAACCATAACCCTAGGTCCAATCAGAACCCTAAACGGATATCTAACCCTAGCCCTCAACATAACCCTAACCCTAGGTACAATCGGAACCCTAACAGGAACTCTACCCCTCGCCCTCTACATAACCCTAACCCTAGGTCCAATCGGAACCCTAACCGGATCTGTTTACCTAGACCTCAACATAACCCTAACCCTAGGTCCTATCGGAACCCTAACCGGATCTCTACCCCTCGCCCTCAACATAACCCTAACCCTCGGTCCAATCGGAACCGTAACCGGATCTCTACCCCTCGCCCTGAACATAACCCTAACCCTTGGTCCAATCGCAACCCTAACCGGATCTCTAACCCTAGCCCTCAACATAACCCTAACCCTAGGTCCAATCGGAACCCTAACCGGATCTGTGTACATAGCCCTCAACATAACCCTAACCCTAGGTCCAATCGGAACCCTAACAGGATCTCTACCCCTCGCCCTGAACATAACCCTAACCCTAGGTCCAATCGCAACCCTAACCGGATCTCTAACACTAGCCCTCAACATAACCCTAACCCTAGGTTCAATCGGATCCCTAACCGGATCTCTAACGCTAGCCCTCAACATAACCCTAACCCTAGGTACAATCGGTACCCTAACAGGAACTCTACCCCTCGCCCTCTACATAACCCTAACCCTAGGTCCAATCGGAACCCTAACCGGATCTGTGTACCTAGACCTCAACATAACCCTAACCCTAGGTCCAATCGGAACCCTAACCGGATCTGTATACATAGCCCTCAACATAACCCTAACCCTACGTCCAATCGGAACCCTAACAGGATCTCTACCCCTCGCCCTCAACATAACCCTAACCCTAGGTCCAATCGCAACCCTAACCGGATCTCTAACCCTAGCCCTCAACATAACCCTAACCCTAGGTCCAATCGGAACCCTAACCGGATCTCTAACCCTAGCCCTCAACATAACCCTAACCCTAGGTTCAATCGGATCCCTAACCGGATCTCTAACGCTAGCCCTCAACATAACCCTAACCCTAGGTCCAATCGGAACAATAACCGGATCTGTATACCTAGCCCTCAACATAACCCTAACCCTAGGTCCAATCGGAACCCTAACCGGATCTCTAACCCTAGCTCTCAACATAACCCTAACCTTAGGTCCAATCGGAACCCTAACCGGATCTCTAACCCTAGCACTCAACATAACCCTAACCGGAGGTCCAATCGGAACCCTAACCGGATCTCTATCCCTAGCCCTCAAAATAACCCTAACCCGAGGTCCAATCAAAACCCTAACTGTATCTCAAACCCTAGCCCTCAATATAACCCTAACCCTAGGTCCAATCGGAACAGTAAACGGATATCTAACCCTCGCCCTCAACATAACCCTAACCCTTGGTCCAATTGGAAACCTAACCGGATCTCTAAACCTTGCCCTCAACATAACCCTAACCCTAGGTACAATCGGAACCCTAACAGGAACTCTACCCCTCGCCCTCAACATAACCCTAACCCTAGGTCCAATCAGAACCCTAACCGGATCTGTATCCCTAGCCCTCAACATAACGATAACCCTAGGTCCAATCGGAACCCTAAACGGATATCTAACCCTAGCCCTCAACATAACCCTAACCCTAGGTACAATCGGAACCCTAACATGAACTCTACCCCTCGCCCTCTACATAACCCTAACCCTAGGTCCAATCGGAACCCTAATCGGATCTGTGTACCTAGACCTCAACATAACCCTAACCCTAGGTCCTATCGGAACCCTAACCGTATCTCTACCCCTCGCCCTCAACATAACCCTAACCCTCGGTCCAATCGGAACCCTAACCGGATCTCTACCCCTCGCCCTGGACATAACCCTAACCTTTGGTCCAATCGCAACCCTAACCGGATCTCTAACCCTCGCCCTCAACATAACGTTAACCCTAGGTCCAATCGGAACCCTAACAGGATCTCTACCCCTCGCCCTCAACATAACCCTAACCCTAGGTCCAATCGCAACCCTAACCGGATCTCTAACCCTAGCCCTCAACATAACCCTAACCCTAGGTCCAATCGGAACCCTAACCGGATCTCTAACCCTAGCCCTCAACATAACCCGAACCCTAGGTTCAATCGGATCCCTAACCGGATCTCTAACACTAGCCCTCAACATAACCCTAACCCTAGGTCCAATCGGATCCCTAACCGGATCTGTATACCTATCCCTCAACATAACCCTAACCCTAGGTCCAATCGGAACCCTAACCGGATCTCTAACCCTAGCCCTCAACATAACCCGAACCCTAGGTTCAATCGGATCCCTAACCGGATCTCTAACACTAGCCCTCAACATAACCCTAACCCTAGGTCCAATCGGAACCCTAACCGGATCTGTATACCTAGCCCTCAACATAACCCTAACCGTAGGTCCAATCGGAACCCTAACCGGATCTCTAACCCTAGCCCTCAACATAACCCCAAACTTAGGTCCAATCGGAACCCTTACCGGATCTCTAACCCTAGCACTCAACATAACCCTAACTGGAGGTCCATTCGGAACCCTACCCGGATCTCTAACCCTAGCCCTCAACATAACCCTAACCCTAGGTCCAATTGGAACCCTAACAGGAACTCTAACCCTAGCCCTCAACATAACCCTAACACTTGGTCCAATCGGAACCCTAACCGGATCTCTAACCCGCGCCCTCAACATAACCCTAATCCTAGTCCAATCGGAACCCTAACCGGATCTCTACACCTCGCCCTCAACATAACCCTAACCCTAGGTCCAATCGGAACCCTAACCGGTTCTCTACCCCTCGCCCTCAACATAACCCTAACCCTAAGTCCAATCGGAACCCTAACCGGATCTCTAACCCTCGCCCTCAACATAACCCTAACCCTAGGTCCAATCGGATCCCTAACCGGATCTCTAACCCTAGCACTCAACATAACCCTAACCCTAGGTCCAATCGGAACCCTAAACGGATATCTAACCGTAGCCCTCAACATAACCCTAACCCTAGGTCCAATAGGAACCCTAAACGGATATCTAACCCTAGCCCTCAACCTAACCCTAACCCTAGGTACAATCGGAACCCTAAGAGGAACTCTACCCCTCGCCCTCAACATAACCCTAACCCTAGGTCCTATCGGAACCCTAACCGGATCTCTACCCCTCGCCCTCAACATAACCCTAACCCTCGGTCCAATCGGAACCCTAACTGGATCTCTACCCCTCGCCCTCAACATAACCCTAACCCTTGGTCCAATCGCAACCCTAACCGGATCTGTATACCTAGCCCTCTACATAACCCTAACCCTAGGTCCAATCGGAACCCTAACAGGATCTCTACCCCTCGCCCTCAACTTAACCCTAACCCTAGGTCCAATCGCAACCCTAACCGGATCTCTAACCCTGGCCCTCAACATAACCCTAACCCTAGGTCCAATCGGAACCCTAACCGGATCTCTAACCCTAGCCCTCAACATAACCCTTACCCTAGGTTCAGTCGGATCCCTAACCGGATATCTAACGCTGGCCCTCAACATAACCCTAACCCTATGTCCAATCGGAACCCTAACCGGATCTGTATACCTAGCCCTCAACATAACCCTAACCCTAGGTCCAATCGGAACCCTAACCGGATCTCTAACCCTAGCCCTCAACGTAACCCTAACCCTAGGTCCAATCCGAAGAGTAAACGGATATCTAACCCTAGCCCTCAACATAACCCTAACCCTTGGTCCAATCGGAAACCTAACCGGATCTCTAACCCTCGCCCTCAACATAACCCTAATCCTAGGTCCAATCGAAACCCTATCCGGATCTCTACACCTCGCCCTCAACATAACCCTAACCCTAGGTACAATCGGAACCCTAGCCGGTTCTCTACCCCTCTCCCTCAACATAACCCTAACCCTAGGTCCAATCAGAACCCTAACCGCATCTCTATCCCTAGCCCTCAACATAACCATAACCCTAAGTCCCATCGGAACCCTAAACGGATATCTAAACCTAGCCCTCAACATAACCCTAACCCTAGGTCCAATCGGAACCCTAAACGGATATCTAACCCTAGCCCTCAACATAACCCTAACCCTAGGTCCAATCGGAACCCTAACCGGATATCTAACCCTAGCCCTCTATATAACCCTAACCCTAGTTTCAATCGGAACCCTAACAGGATCTCTAACCTTAGCCCTCAACATAACCCTAACCCTAGGTCCAATCGGAAACCTAACCGGATCTCTAACCCTAGCCCTCAACATAACCCTAACCCGAGGTCCAATCGGATCCCTAACCGGATCTCTAACCCTAGCCCTCAACATAACCCTAACCCTTGGTCCAATCGGAAACCTAACCGGATCTCTAACCCTCGCCCTCAACATAACACTAACCCTAGTTCCAATCGGAACCCTAGCCGGTTCTCTACCCCTCGCCCTCAACATAACCCTAACCCTAGGTCCAATCGGAACCCTAACCGGATATCTAACCCTAGCCCTCTACATAACCCTGACCCTAGTTCCAATCGGAACCCTAACAGGATCTCTAACCCAGCCCGCAACATAACCCTAACCCTAGGTCCAATCGGAACCCTAAACGGATATCTAAACCTAGCCCTCAACATAAACCTAACCCTAGGTCCAATCGGAACCCTAACCGGATATCTAACCCTAGCCCTCTACATAACCCTAACCCTAGATCCAATCAGAACCCTAACCGTATCTGTATACCTAGCCCTCAACATAACCCTAACCCTCGGTCCAATCGGAACCCTATCAGGATCTCTACCCCTAGCCCTCAACATAACCCTAACCCTAGGTCCAATCGCAAACCTAACCGGATCTCTAACCCTAGCCCTCAACGTAACCCTAACCCTAGGTCCAATCGGAACCCTAACCGGATCTCTAACCCTAGCCCTCAACATAACCCTAACCCTAGGTTCAATCGGATCCCTAACCGGATCTCTAACGCTAGCCCTCAACATAACCGTAACCCTAGGTCCAATCGGAACCCTAACCGGATCTGTATACCTAGCCCTCAACATAACCCTAACCGAAGGTCCAAATGGAACCCTAACCGGATCACTATCCCTAGCACTCAACATAACCCTAACCGGAGGTCCAATCGGAACCCTAACCGGATCTCTAACCCTAGCCCTCAACATAACCCTAACCCTATGTCCAATCAAAACCCTAACTGGATCTCTAACCCTAGCCCTCAATATAACCCTAACCCTAGGTCCAATCGGAACCCTAACCGGATCTCTAAACCTAGCCCTCAACGTAACCCTAACCCTAGGTCCAATCGGAACAGTAAACGGATATCTAACCCTAGCCCTCAACATAACCCTAACCCTTGGTCCAATCGGAACCCTAACCGGATCTCTAACCCTAGCCCTCAACATAACCCTAACCCTAGGTCCAATCGGAACCCTAAACGGATGTCTAACCCTAGCCCACAATATAACCCTAACCCTAGGTCCAATCGGAACCCTAAACGGTTATCTAACCCTAGCCCTCAACATAACCCTAACCCTAGCTACAATCGGAACCCTAACCGGAACTCTACCCCTCGCCCTCAACATAACCCTAACCCTAGGTTCAATAGGAACCCTAACCGGATCTCTAACGCTAGCCCTCAACATAACCCTAACCCTAGGTCCAATCGGAACCCTAACCGGATCTCTAACCCTAGCGCTCAACATAACCCTACCCCGAGGTCCAATCAGAACCCTAACCGGATCTCTAACCCTAGCCCTCAACATAACCCTAACCTTAGGTCCAATCAAAACCCTAACTGGATCTCTAACCCTAGCCCACAACATAACCCTAACCCTAGGTCCAATCGGAACCCTAACCGGATCTCTAACCCTAGCGCTCAACATAACCCTACCCCGAGGTCCAATCAGAACCCTAACCGGATCTCTAACCCTAGCCCTCAACATAACCCTAACCTTAGGTCCAATCAAAACCCTAACCGGATCTCTAACCCTAGCCCTCAACATAACCCTAACCTTAGGTCCAATCAAAACCCTAACTGGATCTCTAACCCTAGCCCTCAACATAACCCTAACCTTAGGTCCAATCAAAACCCTAACTGGATCTCTAACCCTAGCCCTCTACATAACCCTAACACTAGGTCCAATCGGAACAGTAAACGGATATCTAACCCTAAGCCTCAACATAACCCTAACCATTGGTCAAATCGGAACCCTAACCGGATCTTTAACCTTCGCCCTCAACATAACCCTAATCCTAGGTCCAATCGGAACCCTAACCGGATCTCTACCCCTCACCCTCAACATAACCCTAACCCTAGGTCCAATCGGGACCCTAACCGGATCTCTAACCCTCGCCCTCCACATAACCCTAACCCTAGGTCCATTCGGAACCCTAACCGGATCTCTAACCCTAGCCCTCAACATAACCCTAACCCTAGGTCCAATCGGAACCCTAAACGGATATCTAACCCTAGCCCTCAACATAACCCTAACCCTAGGTACAATCGGAACCCTAACCGGATCTGTGTACCTAGACCTCAACATAACCCTAACCCTAGGTCCTATCGGAGCAGTAACCGGATCTCTACCCCTCGCCCTCAACATAACCCTAACCCTCGGTCCAATCGGAACCCTAACCGGAACTCTACCCCTCGCCCTCAACATAACCCTAACCCTTGGTCCAATCGCAACCCTAACCGGATCTCTAACCCTAGCCCTCAACATAACCCTAACCCTAGGTCCAATCGGAACCCTAACCGGATCTGTATACCTAGCCCTCAACATAACCCTAACCCTAGGTCCAATCGGAACCCTAACAGGATCTCTACCCCTCGCCCTCAAAATAACCCTAACCCTAGGTTTAATCGGATCCCTATCCGGATCTCTAACGCTAGCCCTCAACATAACCCTAACCCTAGGTCCAATCGGAACCCTAACCGGATCTGTATACCTAGCCCTCAACATAACGGTAACCCTAGGTGCAATCGGAACCCTAACCGGATCTCTAACCCTAGCCCTCAACATAACCATAACCCTAGGTCCAATCGGAACCCTAACCGGATTTCTAACCCTAGCCTTCAACATAACCCTAACCCTAGGTGCAATCGGAACCCTAACCGGATCTGTATAGCTAGCCCTCAACATAACCCTAACCCTAGGTCCAATCGGAACCCTAACCAGATCTGTATACCTAGACCTCAACATAACCCTAAACCTAGGTCCACTCGGAACCCTAAACGGATATCTAACCCTAGCCCTCAACATAACCCTAACCCTAGGTCCAATCGGAACCCTAAACGGATATCTAACCCTAGCCCTCAACATAACCCTAACCCTAGGTACAATCGGAACCCTAACCGGATCTCTACCCCTCGCCCTCAACATAACCCTAACCCTCGGTCCAATCGGAAACCTAACCGGATCTCTAACCCTAGCGCTCAACATAACCCTAACCCGAGGTCCAATCAGAACCCTAACCGGATCTCTAACCCTAGCCCTCAACGTAACCCTAACCTTAGGTCCAATCAAAACCCTAACTGGATCTCTAACCCTAGCCCACAACATAACCCTAACCCTAGGTCCAATCGGAACCCTAACCGGATCTCTAACCCTAGCCCTCTACATAACCCTAACCCTAGGTCCAATCGGAACAGTAAACGGATATCTAACCCTAACCCTCAACATAACCCTAACCCTAGGTCCAATCGGAACCCTAACCGGTTCTGTACCCCTCACCCTCAACATAACCCTAACCCTAGGTCCAATCGGGACCCTAACCGGATCTCGAACCCTCGCCCTCCACATAACCCTAACCCTAGGTCCATTCGGAACCCTAACCGGATCTCTAACCCTAGCCCTCAACATAACCCTAACCCTAGGTCCAATCGGAACCCTAAACGGAAATCTAACCCTAGCCCTCAACATAACCCTAACCCTAGGTCCAATCGGAACCCTAAACGGATATCTAACCCTAGCCCTCAACATAAACAAAAACCTAGGTACAATCGGAACCCTAACAGGAACTCTACCCCTCGCCCTCAACATAACCCTAACCCTAGGTCCAATCGGACACCTAACCGTATATCTAACCCTAGCCCTCAATATAACCATAACCCTAGGTCCAATCGGAACCCTAACCGGATCTCTAACCCTAGCCCTCAACATAAACCTAACCCTAGGTCCAATCGGAACCCTAACCGGATCTGTGTATCTAGCCCTCAGCATAACCCTAACCCTAGGTCCAATCGGAACCCTAACCGGATCTCTAACCCTAGCCCTCAACATAACCCTAACCCTAGGTCCATTCGGAACCCTAACCGCATCTCTATCCCTAGCCCTCAACATAACCATAACCCTAGGTCCAATCGGAACCCTAAACGGATATCTAACCCTAGCCCTAAACATAACCATAACCCTAGGTCCAATCGGAACCCTAACCGGATCTGTATACCTAGCCCTCAACATAATCCTAACCCTAGGTCCAATCGGAACCCTAACCGGATCTGTATACCTAGCCCTCAACATAACCCTAACCCTAGGTCCAATCGGAACCCTAAACGGATATCTAACCCTAGCCCTCAACATAACCCTAACCCTAGTTCCAATCGGAACCCTAACAGGATCTCTACCCCAGCCCTCAACATAACCCTAACCTTAGGTCCAATCGGAACCCTAACCGGATCTCTAACCCTAGCCCTCAACATAACCCTAACCCTAGGTCCAATCGGAACCCTAACCGGATCTCTAACACTAGCCCCCAACATAACCCTAATCCTAGGTCCAATCGGAACCCTAACCGGATTTCTAACCCTAGCCTTCAACATAACCCTAACCCTAGGTGCAATCGGAACCCTAACCGGATCTGTATACCTAGCCCTCAACATGACCCTAACCCTAGATCCAATCGGAACCCTAACCAGATCTGTATACCTAGACCTCAACATAACCCTAAACCTAGGTCCACTCGGAACCCTAAACGGATATCTAACCCTAGCCCTCAACATAACCCTAACCCTAGGTTCAATCGGAACCCTAAACGGATATCTAACCCTAGCCCTCAACATAAGCCTAACCCTAGGTACAATCGGAACCCTAACAGGAACTCTACCCCTCGCCCTCTACATAACCCTAACCCTAGGTCCAATCGGAACCCTAACCGGATCTCTAACCCTAGCCCTCAACATAACCCTAATCCTAGGTCCAATCGGAACCCTAACCGGATTTCTAACCCTAGCCTTCAACATAACCCTAACCCTAGGTGCAATCGGAACCCTAACCGGATCTGTATACCTAGCCCTCAACATAACCCTAACCCTAGGTCCAATCGGAACCCTAACCAGATCTGTATACCTAGACCTCAACATAACCCTAAACCTAGGTCCACTCGGAACCCTAAACGGATATCTAACCCTAGCCCTCAACATAACCCTAACCCTAGGTCCAATCGGAACCCTAAACGGATATCTAACCCTAGCCCTCAACATAAGCCTAACCCTAGGTACAATCGGAACCCTAACAGGAACTCTACCCCTCGCCCTCTACATAACCCTAACCCTAGGTCCAATCGGAACCCTAACCGGATCTGTGTACCTAGACCTCAACATAACCCTAACCCTAGGTCCTATCGGATCCCTAACCGGATCTCTACCCCTCGCCCTCAACATAACCCTAACCCTAGGTCCAATCGGAACCCTAACCAGATCTGTATACCTAGACCTCAACATAACCCTAAACCTAGGTCCACTCGGAACCCTAAACGGATATCTAACCCTAGCCCTCAACATAACCCTAACCCTAGGTCCAATCGGAACCCTAAACGGATATCTAACCCTAGCCCTCAACATAAGCCTAACCCTAGGTACAATCGGAACCCTAACAGGAACTCTACCCCTCGCCCTCTACATAACCCTAACCCTAGGTCCAATCGGAACCCTAACCGGATCTGTGTACCTAGACCTCAACATAACCCTAACCCTAGGTCCTATCGGATCCCTAACCGGATCTCTACCCCTCGCCCTCAACATAACCCTAACCCTTGGTCCAATCGGAACCCTAACCGGTTCTCTACCCCTCACCCTCAACATAACCCTAACCCTAGGTCCAATCGGGACCCTAACCGGATCTCGAACCCTCGCCCTCCACATAACCCTAACCCTAGGTCCATTCGGAACCCTAACCGGATCTCTAACCCTAGCCCTCAACATAACCCTAACCCTAGGTCCAATCGGAACCCTAAACGGAAATCTAACCCTAGCCCTCAACATAACCCTAACCCTAGGTCCAATCGGAACCCTAAACGGATATCTAACCCTAGCCCTCAACATAAACAAAACCCTAGGTACAATCGGAACCCTAACAGGAACTCTACCCCTCGCCCTCAACATAACCCTAACCCTAGGTCCAATCGGACACCTAACCGTATATCTAACCCTAGCCCTCAATATAACCATAACCCTAGGTCCAATCGGAACCCTAACCGGATCTCTAACCCTAGCCCTCAACATAAACCTAACCCTAGGTCCAATCGGAACCCTAACCGGATCTGTGTATCTAGCCCTCAGCATAACCCTAACCCTAGGTCCAATCGGAACCCTAACCGGATCTCTAACCCAAGCCCTCAACATAACCCTAACCCTAGGTCCATTCGGAACCCTAACCGCATCTCTATCCCTAGCCCTCAACATAACCATAACCCTAGGTCCAATCGGAACCCTAAACGGATATCTAACCCTAGCCCTAAACATAACCATAACCCTAGGTCCAATCGGAACACTAACCGGATCTGTATACCTAGCCCTCAACATAATCCTAACCCTAGGTCCAATCGGAACCCTAACCGGATCTGTATACCTAGCCCTCAACATAACCCTAACCCTAGGTCCAATCGGAACCCTAAACGGATATCTAACCCTAGCCCTCAACATAACCCTAACCCTAGTTCCAATCGGAACCCTAACAGGATCTCTACCCCAGCCCTCAACATAACCCTAACCTTAGGTCCAATCGGAACCCTAACCGGATCTCTAACCCTAGCCCTCAACATAACCCTAACCCTAGGTCCAATCGGAACCCTAACCGGATCTCTAACACTAGCCCCCAACATAACCCTAATCCTAGGTCCAATCGGAACCCTAACCGGATTTCTAACCCTAGCCTTCAACATAACCCTAACCCTAGGTGCAATCGGAACCCTAACCGGATCTGTATACCTAGCCCTCAACATGACCCTAACCCTAGATCCAATCGGAACCCTAACCAGATCTGTATACCTAGACCTCAACATAACCCTAAACCTAGGTCCACTCGGAACCCTAAACGGATATCTAACCCTAGCCCTCAACATAACCCTAACCCTAGGTTCAATCGGAACCCTAAACGGATATCTAACCCTAGCCCTCAACATAAGCCTAACCCTAGGTACAATCGGAACCCTAACAGGAACTCTACCCCTCGCCCTCTACATAACCCTAACCCTAGGTCCAATCGGAACCCTAACCGGATCTCTAACCCTAGCCCTCAACATAACCCTAATCCTAGGTCCAATCGGAACCCTAACCGGATTTCTAACCCTAGCCTTCAACATAACCCTAACCCTAGGTGCAATCGGAACCCTAACCGGATCTGTATACCTAGCCCTCAACATAACCCTAACCCTAGGTCCAATCGGAACCCTAACCAGATCTGTATACCTAGACCTCAACATAACCCTAAACCTAGGTCCACTCGGAACCCTAAACGGATATCTAACCCTAGCCCTCAACATAACCCTAACCCTAGGTCCAATCGGAACCCTAAACGGATATCTAACCCTAGCCCTCAACATAAGCCTAACCCTAGGTACAATCGGAACCCTAACAGGAACTCTACCCCTCGCCCTCTACATAACCCTAACCCTAGGTCCAATCGGAACCCTAACCGGATCTGTGTACCTAGACCTCAACATAACCCTAACCCTAGGTCCTATCGGATCCCTAACCGGATCTCTACCCCTCGCCCTCAACATAACCCTAACCCTTGGTTCAATCGGAACCCTAACCGGATCTCTAACCCTAGCCCTCAAAATAACCCTAACCCTAGGTTCAATCGGATCCCTATCCGGATCTCTAACGCTAGCCCTCAACATAACCCTAACCCTAGGTCCAATCGGAACCCTAACCGGATCTGTATAACTAGCTCTCAACATAACGGTAACCCTAGGTCCAATCGGAACCCTAACCGGATCTCTAACCCTAGCCCTCAACATAACCCTAACCCTAGGTCCAATCGGAACACTAACCGGATCTCTAACACTAGCACTCAACATAACCCTAACCGGAGGTCCAATCGGAACCCTAACCAGATCTCTAACCCTAGCCCTCAACATAACCCTAACCCTAGGTCCAATCAAAACCCTAACTGGATCTCTAACCCTAGCCCTCAATATAACCCTAACACTAGGTCCAATCGGAACCCTAACCGGATCTCTAACCCTAGCCCTCAACGTAACCCTAACCCTAGGTCCAATCGGAACAGTAAACGGATATCTAACCCTAGCCCTCAACATAACCCTAACCCTTGGTCCAATCGGAAACCTAACCGGATCTCTAACCCTCGCCCTCAACATAACCCTAATCCTAGGTCCAATCGGAACCCTAACCGGATCTCTACACCTCGCCCTCAACATAACACTAACCCTAGGTCCAATCGGAACCCTAGCCGGTTCTCTACCCCTCGCCCTCAACATAACCCTAACCCTTAGTCCAATCGGAACCCTAACCGGATCTCTAACCCTAGCCCTCAACATAACCCTAACCCTAGGTCCAATCGGAACCCTAAACGGATATCTAACCCTAGCCCTCAACATAACCCTAACCCTAGGTCCAATCGAAACCCTAAACGGTTATCTAACCCTAGCCCTCAACATAACCCTAACCCTAGCTACAATCGGAACCCTAACCGGAACTCTACCCCTCGCCCTCAACATAACCCTAACCCTAGGTCCAATCAGAACCCTAACCGGATCTCCCACCCTAGCCCTCAACATAACCATAACCCTAGGTCCAATCAGAACCCTAAACGGATATCTAACCCTAGTCCTCAACATAACCCTAACCCTAGGTACAATCGGAACCCTAACAGGAACTCTACCCCTCGCCCTCTACATAACCCTAACCCTAGGTCCAATCGGAACCCTAACCGGATCTCTAACCCTAGCCCTCAACATAACCCTAACCCTAGGTTCAATAGGAACCCTAACCGGATCTCTAACGCTAGCCCTCAACATAACCCTAACCCTAGGTCCAATCGGAACCCTAACAGGATCTCTAACCCTAGCGCTCAACATAACCCTAACCCGAGGTCCAATCAGAACCCTAACCGGATCTCTAACCCTAGCCCTCAACATAACCCTAACCCTAGGTCCAATCGGGACCCTAACCGGATCTCTAACCCTCGCCCTCCACATAACCCTAACCCTAGGTCCATTCGGAACCCTAACCGGATCTCTAACCCTAGCCCTCAACATAACCCTAACCCTAGGTCCAATCGGAACCCTAAACGGAAATCTAACCCTAGCCCTCAACATAACCCTAACCCTAGGTCCAATCGGAACCCTAAACGGATATCTAACCCTAGCCCTCAACATAACCAAAACCCTAGGTACAATTGGAACCCTAACAGGAACTCTACCCCTCGCCCTCAACATAACCCTAACCCTAGGTCCAATCGGACACCTAACCGTATATCTAACCCTAGCCCTCAATATAACCATAACCCTAGGTCCAATCGGAACCCTAATCGGATCTCTAAACTTAGCCCTCAACAGAACACTAACCCTACGTCCAATCGGAACCCTAACCGGATCTCTAACCCTAGCCCTCAACATAAACCTAACCCTAGGTCCAATCGGAACCCTAACCGGATCTGTGTACCTAGCCCTCAACATAACCCTAACCCTAGGTCCAATCGGAACCCTAACCGGATCTCTAACCCTAGCCCTCAACATAACCCTAACCCTAGGTACATTCGGAACCCTAACCGCATCTCTATCCCTAGCCCTCAACATAGCCATAACCCTAGGTCCAATCGGAATCCTAAACGGATATCTAACCCTAGCCCTAAACATAACCATAACCCTAGGTCCAATCGGAACCCTAACCGGATCTGTATACCTAGCCCTCAACATAACCCAAACCCTAGGTCCAATCGTAACCCTAACCGGATCTGTATACCTAGCCCTCAACATAACCCTAACCCTAGGTCCAATCGGAACCCTAAACGGATATCTAACCCCAGCCCTCAACATAACCCTAACCCTAGTTCCAATCGGAACCCTAACAGGATCTCTACCCCAGCCCTCAACATAACCCTAACCCTAGGTCCAATCGGAACCCTAACCGGATCTCTAACCCTAGCCCTCAACATAACCCTAACCCTAGGTCCAATCGGAACCTTAACCGGATCTCTAACCCTAGCCCTCAACATAACCCTAACCCTAGGTCCAATCGGAACCCTAACGGGATCTCTAACCCTAGCCCTCAACATAACCCTAACCCTAGGTTCAATCGGATCCCTAACCGGATCTGTATACCTAGCCCTCAACATAACCCTAACCCTAGGTCCAAACGGAACCCTAACCGGATCTCTATCCCTCGCACTCAACATAACCCTAACCGGAGGTCCAATCGGAACCCTAACCGGATCTCTAACCCTAGCCCTCAACATAACCCTAACCCTAGGTCCAATCAAAACCCTAACTGGATCTCTAACCCTAGCCCTCAATATAACCCTAACCCTAGGTCCAATCGGAACCCTAACCGGATCTCTAAACCTAGCCCTCAACGTAACCCTAACCCTAGGTCCAATCGGAACAGTAAACGGATATCTAACCCTAGCCCTCAACATAACCCTAACCCTAGGTCCAATCGAAACCCTAAACGGATCTCTAACCCTAGCCCTCAACATAACCCTAACCCTAGCTACAATCGGAACCCTAACCGGAACTCTACCCCTCGCCCTCAACATAACCCTAACCCTAGGTCCAATCAGAACACTAACCGGATCTCTAACCCTAGACCTCAACATAACCATAACCCTAGGTCCAATCAGAACCCTAAACGGATATCTAACCCTAGTCCTCAACATAACCCTAACCCTAGGTACAATCGGAACCCTAACTTGAACTCTTCCCCTCGCCCTCTACATAACCCTAACCCTAGGTCCAATCGGAACCCTAACCGGATCTCTAACCCTAGCCCTCAACATAACCCTAACCCTAGGTTCAATAGGAACCCTAACCGGATCTCTAACGCTAGCCCTCAACATAACCCTAACCCTAGGTCCAATCGGAACCCTAACCGGATCTCTAACCCTAGCGCTCAACATAACCCTAACCCGAGGTCCAATCAGAACCCTAACCGGAACTCTAACCCTAGCCCTCAACATAACCCTAACCTTAGGTCCAATCAAAGCCCTAACTGGATCTCTAACCCTAGCCCACAACATAACCCTAACCCTAGGTCCAATCGGAACCCTAACCGGATCTCTAACCCTAGCCCTCTACATAACCCTAACCCTAGTTCCAGTCGGAACAGTAAACGGATATCTAATCCTAACCCTCAACATAACCCTAACCCTTGGTCCAATCGGAACACTAACCGGACCTTTAACCTTCGCCCTCAACATAACCCTAATCCTAGGTCCAATCGGAACCCTAACCGGATCTCTACACCTCGCCCTCTACATAACCCTAACCCTAGGTCCAATCGGAACCCTAACCGGTTCTCTACCCCTCACCCTCAACATAACCCTAACCCTAGGTCCAATCAAAACCCTAACTGGATCTCTAACCCTAGCCCTCAAAGTAACCCTAACCCTAGGTCCAATCGGAACCCTAACCGGATCTCTAAACCTAGCCCTCAACGTAACCCTAACCCTAGGTCCAATCGGAACAGTAAATGGATATCTAACCCTAGCCCTCAACATAACCCTAACCCTTGGTCCAATCGGAACCCTAACCGGATCTCTAACCCTAGCCCTCAACATAACCCTAACCCTAGCTTCAATCGGAACCCTAACCGGAACTCTACCCCTCTCCCTCAACATAACCCTAACCCTAGGTCCAATCAGAACCCTAACCGGATCTCTAGCCCTAGCCCTCAACATAACCATAACCCTAGGTCCAATCAGAACCCTAAACGGATATCTAACCCTAGTCCTCAACATAACCCTAACCCTAGGTACAATCGGAACCCTAACAGGAACTCTACCCCTCGCCCTCTACATAACCCTAACCCTAGGTCCAATCGGAACCCTAACCGGATCTCTAACCCTAGCCCTCAACATAACCCTAACCCTAGGTTCAATAGGAACCCTAACCGGATCTCTAACGCTAGCACTCAACATAACCCTAACCCTAGGTCCAATCGGAACCCTAACCGGATCTCTAACCCTAGCGCTCAACATAACCCTAACCCGAGGTCCAATCAGAACCCTAACCGGATCTCTAACCCTAGCCCTCAACATAACCCTAACCTTAGGTCCAATCAAAACCCTAACTGGATCTCTAACCCTATCGCACAACATAACCCTAACCCTAGGTCCAATCGGAACCCTAACCGGATCTCTAACCCTAGCCCTCTACATAACCCTAACCCTAGGTCCAATCGGAACAGTAAACGGATATCTAACCCTAACCCTCAACATAACCCTAACCCTTGGTCCAATCGGAACACTAACCGGACCTTTAACCTTCGCCCTCAACATAACCCTAATCCTAGGTCCAATCGGAACCCTAACCGGATCTCTACACCTCGCCCTCTACATAACCCTAACCCTAGGTCCAATCGGAACCCTAACCGGTTCTCTACCCCTCACCCTCAACATAACCCTAACCCTAGGTCCAATCGGGACCCTAACCGGATCTCTAACCCTCGCCCTCCACATAACCCTAACCCTAGGTCCATTCGGAACCCTAACCGGATCTCTAACCCTAACCCTCAACATAACCCTAACCCTAGGTCCAATCGGAACCGTAAACGGATATCTAACCCTAGCCCTCAACATAACCAAAACCCTAGGTACAATCGGAACCCTAACAGGAACTCTACCCCTCGCCCTCAACATAACCCTAACCCTAGGTCCAATCGGACACCTAACCGTATATCTAACCCTAGCCCTCAATATAACCATAACCCTAGGTCCAATCGGAACCCTAATCGGATTTCTAAACTTAGCCCTCAACATAACCCTAACCCTAGGTCCAATCGGAACCTTAACGGGATCTCTCACCCTAGCCCTCAACATAACCCTAACCCTAGGTCCAATCGGAACCCTAACCGGATCTCTAACCCTAGCCCTCAACATAACCCTAACCCTAGGTTCAATCGGATCCCTAACCGGATCTGTATACCTAGCCCTCAACATAACCCTAACCCTAGGTCCAAACGGAACCCTAACCGGATCTCTATCCCTAGCACTCAACATAACCCTAACCGGAGGTCCAATCGGAACCCTAACCGGATCTCTAACCCTAGCCCTCAACATAACCCTAACCCTAGGTCCAATCAAAACCCTAACTGGATCTCTAACCCTAGCCCTCAATATAACCCTAACCCTAGGTCCAATCGGAACCCTAACCGGATCTCTAAACCTAGCCCTCAACGTAACCCTAACCCTAGGTCCAATCGGAACCCTAACCGGATCTCTAATCCTAGCCCTCAACATAACCCTAACCCTAGGTCCAATCGGAACCCTAAACGGATATCTAACCTTAGCCCTCAATATAACCCTAACCCTAGGTCCAATCGAAACCCTAAACGGTTATCTAACCCTAGCCCTCAACATAACCCTAACCCTAGCTACAATCGGAACCCTAACCGGAACTCTACCCCTCGCCCTCAACATAACCCTAACCCTAGGTCCAATCAGAACCCTAACCGGATCTCTAACCCTAGCCCTCAACATAACCATAACCCTAGGTCCAATCAGAACCCTAAACGGATATCTAACCCTAGTCCTCAACATAACCCTAACCCTAGGTACAATCGGAACCCTAACAGGAACTCTACCCCTCGCCCTCTACATAACCCTAACCCTAGGTCCAATCGGAACCCTAACCGGATCTCTAACCCTAGCCCTCAACATAACCCTAACCCTAGGTCCAATCGGGACCCTAACCGGGTCTCTAACCCTCGCCCTCCACATAACCCTAACCCTAGGTCCATTCGGAACCCTAACCGGATCTCTAACCCTAGCCCTCAACATAACCCTAACCCTAGGTCCAATCGGAACCCTAAACGGAAATCTAACCCTAGCCCTCAACATAACCCTAACCCTAGGTCCAATCGGAACCCTAAACGGATATCTAACCCTAGCCCTCAACATAACCAAAACCCTAGGTACAATCGGAACCCTAACAGGAACTCTACCCCTCGCCCTCAACATAACCCTAACCCTAGGTCCAATCGGACACCTAACCGTATATCTAACCCTAGCCCTCAATATAACCATAACCCTAGGTCCAATCGGAACCCTAATCGGATCTCTAAACTTAGCCCTCAACAGAACACTAACCCTACGTCCAATCGGAACCCTAATCGGATCTCTAACCCTAGCCCTCAACATAAACCTAACCCTAGGTCCAATCGGAACCCTAACCGGATCTGTGTACCTAGCCCTCAACATAACCCTAACCCTAGGTCCAATCGGAACCCTAACCGGATCTCTAACCCTAGCCCTCAACATAACCCTAACCCTAGGTACATTCGGAACCCTAACCGCACCTCTATCCCTAGCCCTCAACATAGCCATAACCCTAGGTCCAATCGGAATCCTAAACGAATATCTAACCCTAGCCCTCAACATAACACTAACCTTAGGTCCAATCAAAACCCTAACTGGATCCTTAACCCTTGCCCACAACATAACCCTAACCCTAGGTCCAATCGGAACCCTAACCGGATCTCTAACCCTAGCCCTCTACATAACCCTAACCCTAGGTCCAATCGGAACAGTAAACGGATATCTAACCCTAACCCTCAACATAACCCTAACCCTAGGTCCAATCGGAACCCTAACCGGATCTCTAACCCTAGCCCTCAACATAACCCTAACCCTAGGTACATTCGGAACCCTAACCGCGTCTCTATCCCTAGCCCTCAACATAGCCATAACCCTAGGTCCAATCGGAATCCTAAACGGATACCTAACCCTAGCCCTAAACATAACCATAACCCTAGGTCCAATCGGAACCCTAACCGGATCTGTATACCTAGCCCTCAACATAACCCAAACCCTAGGTCCATTCGTAACCCTAACCGGATCTGTATACCTAGCCCTCAACATAACCCTAACCCTAGGTCCAATCGGAACCCTAAACGGATATCTAACCCCAGCCCTCAACATAACCCTAACCCTAGTTCCAATCGGAACCCTAACAGGATCTCTACCCCAGCCCTCAACATAACCCTAACCCTAGGTCCAATCGGAACCCTAACCGGATCTCTAACCCTAGCCCTCAACATAACCCTAACCCTAGGTCCAATCGGAACCTTAACCGGATCTCTAACCCTAGCCCTAAACATAACCCTAATCCTAGGTCCAATCGGAACCCTAACCGGATTTCTAACCCTAGCCTTCAACATAACCCTAACCCTAGGTGCAATCGGAACCCTAACCGGATCTGTATACCTAGCCCTCAACATAACCCTAACCCTAGGTCTAATCGGAACCCTAACCAGATCTGTATACCTAGACCTCAACATAACCCTAAACCTAGGTCCACTCGGAACCCTAAACGGATATCTAACCCTAGCCCTCAACATAACGCTAACCCTAGGTCCAATCGGAACCCTAACAGGAACCCTAACCCTCGCCCTCTACATAACACTAACCCTAGGTCCAATCGGAACCCTAACCGGATCTGTGTACCTAGACCTCAACATAACCCTAACCCTAGGTCCTATCGGATCCCTAACCGGATCTCTACCCCTCGCCCTCAACATAACCCTAACCCTCGGTCCAATCGGAACCCTAACCGGATCTCTACCCCTCGCCCTCAACATAACCCTAATCCTTGGTCCAATCGCAACCCTAACCGGATCTCTAACCCTAGCCCTCAACATAACCCTAACCCTAGGTCCAATCGGAACCCTAACCGGATCTGTATACCTAGCCCTCAACATAACCCTAACCCTAGGTCCAATCGGAACCCTAACAGGATCTCTACCCCTCGCCCTCAAAATAACCCTAACCCTAGGTCCAATCGCAACCCTAACCGGATCTCTAACCCTAGCCCTCAACATAACCCTAACCCTAGGTCCAATCGGAACCCTAACCGGATCTCTAACCCTAGCCCTCAACATAACCCTAACCCTAGGTTCAATCGGATCCCTATCCGGATCTCTAACGCTAGCCCTCAACATAACCCTAACCCTAGGTCCAATCGGAACCCTAACCGGATCTGTATACCTAGCCCTCAACATAACGGTAACCCTAGGTCCAATCGGAACCCTAACCGGATCTCTAACCCTAGCCCTCAACATAACCCTAACCCTAGGTCCAATCGGAACCCTAACCGGATCTCTAACCCTAGCACTCAACATAACCCTAACCGGAGGTCCAATCGGAACCCTAACCGGATCTCTAACCCTAGCCCTCAACATAACCCTAACCCTAGGTCCAATCGCAACCCTAACCGGATCTCTAACCCTAGCCCTCAACGTAACCCTAACCCTAGGTCCAATCGGAACCCTAACCGGATCTCTAACCCTAGCCCTCAACATAACCCTAACCCTAGGTTCAATCGGATCCCTAACTGGATCTCTAACGCTAGCCCTCAACATAACCGTAACCCTAGGTCCAAACGGAACCCTAACCGGATCTCTATCCCTAGCACTCAACATAACCCTAACCGGAGGTCCAATCGGATCCCTAACCGGATCTCTAACCCTAGCCCTCAACATAACCCTAACCCTAGGTCCAATCAAAACCCTAACTGGATCTCTAACCCTAGCCCTCAATATAACCCTAACCCTAGGTCCAATCGGAACCCTAACCGGATCTCTAAACCTAGCCCTCAACGTAACCCTAACCCTAGGTCCAATCGGAACAGTAAACGGATATCTAACCCTAGCCCTCAACATAACCCTAACCCTTGGTCCAATCGGAACCCTAACCGGATCGCTAACCCTAGCCCTCAACATAACCCTAACCCTAGGTCCAATCGGAACCCTAAACGGATATCTAACCCTAGCCCTCAACATAACCCTAACCCTAGGTCCAATCGGAACCCGAAACGGTTATCTAACCCTAGCCCTCAACATAACCCTAACCCTAGCTACAATCGGAACCCTAACCGGAACTCTACCCCTCGCCCTCAACATAACCCTAACCCTAGGTCCAATCAGAACCCTAACCGGATCTCTAACCCTAGCCCTCAACATAACCATAACCCTAGGTCCAATCAGAACCCTAAACGGATATCTAACCCTAGCCCTCAACATAACCCTAACCCTAGGTACAATCGGAACCCTAACAGGAACTCTACCCCTCGACCTCTACATAACCCTAACCCTAGGTCCAATCGGAACCCTAACCGGATCTGTGTACCTAGACCTCAACATAACCGTAATCCTAGGTCCTATCGGAACCCTAACCGGATCTCTACCCCTCGCCCTCAACATAACCCTAACCCTCGGTCCAATCGGAACCGTAACCGGATCTCTACCCCTCGCCCTGAACATAACCCTAACCCTTGGTCCAATCGCAACCCTAACCGGATCTCTAACCCTAGCCCTCAACATAACCCTAACCCTAGGTCCAATCGCAACCCTAACCGGATCTGTGTACATAGCCCTCAACATAACCCTAACCCTAGGTCCAATCGGATCCCTAACCGGATCTCTAACGCTAGCCCTCAACATAACCCTAACCCTAGGTACAATCGGAACCCTAAAAGGAACTCTACCCCTCGCCCTCTACATAACCCTAACCCTAGGTCCATTCGGAACCCTAACCGGATCTCTAACCCTAGCTCTCAACATAACCCTAACCTTAGGTCCAATCGGAACCCTAACCGGATCTCTAACCCTAGCACTCAACATAACCCTAACCGGAGGTCCAATCGGAACCCTAACCGGATCTCTATCCCTAGCCCTCAACATAACCCTAACCCTAGGTCCAATCAAAACCCTAACTGTATCTCAAACCCTAGCCCTCAATATAACCCTAACCCTAGGTCCAATCGGAACAGTAAACGGATATGTAACCCTCGCCCTCAACATAACCCTAACCCTTGGTCCAATTGGAAACCTAACCGGATCTCTAAACCTCGCCCTCAACATAACCCTAACCCTAGGTACAATCGGAACCCTAACAGGAACTCTACCCCTCGCCCTCAACATAACCCTAACCCTAGGTCCAATCAGAACCCTAACCGGATCTGTATCCCTAGCCCTCAACATAACGATAACCCTAGGTCCAATCGGAACCCTAAACGGATATCTAACCCTAGCCCTCAACATAACCCTAACCCTAGGTACAATCGGAACCCTAACATGAACTCTACCCCTCGCCCTCTACATAACCCTAACCCTAGGTCCAATCGGAACCCTAATCGGATCTGTGTACCTAGACCTCAACATAACCCTAACCCTAGGTCCTATCGGAACCCTAACCGTATCTCTACCCCTCGCCCTCAACATAACCCTAACCCTCGGTCCAATTGGAACCCTAACCGGATCTCTACCCCTCGCCCTAAACATAACCCTAACCCTTGGTCCAATCGGAACCCTAACAGGATTTCTACCCCTCGCCCTCAACATAACCCTAACCCTAGGTCCAATCGCAACCCTAACCGGATCTCTAACCCTAGCCCTCAACATAACCCTAACCCTAGGTCCAATCGGAACCCTAACCGGATCTCTAACCCTACCCCTCAACATAACCCGAACCCTAGGTTCAATCGGATCCCTAACCGGATCTCTAATAGTAGCCCTCAACATAACCCTAACCCTAGGTCCAATCGGAACCCGAACCGGATCTGTATACCTAGCCCTCAACATAACCCTAACCCTAGGTCCAATCGGAACCCTAACCGGATCTCTAACCCTAGCCCTCAACATAACCCCAAACTTAGGTCCAATCGGAAACCTAACCGGATCTCTAACCCTAGCACTCAACATAACCCTAACTGGAGGTCCATTCGGAACCCTAACCGGATCTCTAACCCTAGCCCTCAACATAACCCTAACCCTAGGTCCAATTGGAACCCCAACAGGAACTCTAACCCTAGCCCTCAACATAACCCTAACCCTAGGTCCAATCGGAACAGTAAACGGATATCTAACCCTAGCCCTCAACATAACCCTAACACTTGGTCCAATCGGAACCCTAACCGGATCTCTAAACCGCGCCCTCAACATAACCGTAATCCTAGTCCAATCGGAACCCTAACCGGATCTCTACACCTCGCCGTCAACATAACCCTAACCCTAGGTCCAATCGGAACCCTAACCGGTTCTCTACCCATCGCCCTCAACATAACCCTAACCCTAAGTCCAATCGGAACCCTAACCGGATCTCTAACCCTCGCCCTCAACATAACCCTAACCCTAGGTCCAATCGGATCCCTAACCGGATCTCTAACCCTAGCACTCAACATAACCCTAACCCTAGGTCCAATCGGAACCCTAACGGATATCTAACCGTAGCCCTCAACATAACCCTAACCCTAGGTCCAATCGGAACCCTAAACGGATATCTAACCCTAGCCCTCAACATAACCCTAACCCTAGGTACAATCGGAACCCTAAGAGGAACTCTACCCCTCGCCCTCAACATAACCCTAACCCTAGGTCCTATCAGAACCCTAACCGGATCTCTACCCCTCGCCCTCAACATAACCCTAACCCTCGGTCCAATCGGAACCCTAACTGGATCTCTACCCCTCGCCCTCAACATAACCCTAACCCTTGGTCCAATCGCAACCCTAACCGGATCTCTAACCCTAGCCCTCAACATAACCCTAACTCTAGGTCCAATCGGAACCCTAACCGGATCTGTATACCTAGCCCTCTACATAACCCTAACCCTAGGTCCAATCGGAACCCTAACCGGATCTCTAACCCTAGCCCTCAACGTAACCCTAACCCTAGGTCCAATCGGAAGAGTAAACGGATATCTAACCCTAGCCCTCAACATAACCCTAACCCTTGGTCCAATCGGAAACCTAACCGGATCTCTAAACCTCGCCCTCAACATAACCCTAATCCTAGGTCCAATCGAAACCCTATCCGGATCTCTACACCTCGCCCTCAACATAACCCTAACTCTAGGTACAATCGGAACCCTAGCCGGTTCTCTACCCCTCGCCCTCAACATAACCCTAACCCTAGGTCCAATCAGAACCCTAACCGCATCTCTATCCCTAGCCCTCAACATAACCATAACCCTAAGTCCAATCGGAACCCTAAACGGATATCTAAACCTAGCCCTCAACATAACCCTAACCCTAGGTCCAATCGGAACCCTAAACGGATATCTAACCCTAGCCCTCAACATAACCCTAACCCTAGGACCAATCGGAACCCTAACCGGATATCTAACCCTAGCCCTCTACATAACCCTAACCCTAGTTTCAATCGGAACCCTAACAGGATCTCTAACCTTAGCCCTCAACATAACCCTAACCCTAGGTCCAATCGGAACCCTAACCGGATCTCTAACCCTAGCGCTCAACATAACCCTAAACCGAGGTCCAATCGGAACCCTAACCGGATCTCTAACCCTAGCCCTCAACATAAAACTAACCCTAGGTCCAATAAAACCCTAATTGTATATCTAACCTTAGCCCTCAACATAACCCTAACCCTAGGTCCAATCGGAACCCTAACCGGAACTCTAACCCTAGCCCTCAACATAACCCTAACCCTAGGTCCAATCGGAACAGTAAACGGATATCTAACCCTAGCCCTCAACATAACCCTAACCCTTGGTCCAATGGGAACCCTAACCGGATCTCTAACCCTCGCCCTCAACATAACCCTAATCCTAGTCCAATCGGAACCCTAACCGGATCTCTACACCTCGCCCTCAACATAACCCTAACCCTAGGTCCAATCGGAACCCTAACCGGTTCTCTACCCCTCGCCCTCAACATAACCCTAACCTTAAGTCCAATCGGAACTCTAACCGGATCTCTAACCCTCGCCCTCAACATAACCCTAACCCCAGATCCAATCGGAACCCTAACAGGATCTCTAACCCAGCCCGCAACATAACCCTAACCCTAGGTCCAATCGGAACCCTAAACGGATATCTAAACCTAGCCCTCAACATAACCCTAACCCTAGGTCCAATCGGAACCCTAACCGGATATCTAACCCTAGCCCTCTACATAACCCTAACCCTAGGTCCAATCTGAACCCTAACCGGATCTGTGTACCTAGACCTCAACATAACCCTAACCCTAGGTCCTATATGAACCCTAACCGGATCTCTACCCCTCGCCCTCAACATAACCCTAACCCTCGGTCCAATCGGAACCCTAACCGGATCTCTACCCCTCGCCCTCAACATAACCGTAACCCTGGTCCAATCGCAACCCTAACCGAATCTGTAACCCTAGCCCTCAACATAACCCTAACCCTAGGTCCAATCGGAACCCTAACCGGATCTGTATACCTAGCCCTCAACATAACCCTAACCCTAGGTCCAATCGGAACCCTAACAGGATCTCTACCCCTCGCCCTCAACTTAACCCTAACCCTAGGTCCAATCGCAACCCTAACCGGATCTCTAATCCTAGCCCTCAACATAACCCTAACCCTAGGTCCAATCGGAACCCTAACCGGATCTCTAACCCTAGCCCTCAACATAACACTTACCCTAGGTTCAGTCGGTTCCCTAACCGGATCTATAACGCTAGCCCTCAACATAACCCTAAACCTAGGTCCAATCGGAACCCTAACCGGATCTGTATACCTAGCCCTCAACATAACACTAACCCTAGGTCCAATCGGAACCCTAACCGGATCTCTAACCCTAGCCCTCAACGTAACCCTAACCCTAGTTCCAATCGGAACAGTAAACGGATATCTAACACTAGCCCTCAACATAACCCTAACCCTTGGTCCAATCGGAAACCTAACCGGATCTCTAACCCTCGCACTCAACATAACCCTAATCCTAGGTCCAATCGGAACCCTAACCGGATCTCTACACCTCGCCCTCAACATAACTCTAACCCTAGGTACAATCGGCACCCTAGCCGGTTCTCTACCCCTCGCCCTCAACATAACCCTAACCCTAGGTCCAATCAGAACCCTAACCGGATCTCTATCCCTAGCTCTCAACATAACCATAACCCTAGGTCCAATCGGAACCCTAACCGGATATCTAACCCTAGCCCTCTACATAACCCTAACCCTAGGTCCAATCAGAACCCTAACCGGATCTCTATCCCTAGCCCTCAACATAACCATAACCCTAGGTCCAATCGGAACCCTAAACGGATATCTAAACCTAGCCCTCAACATAACCCTAACCCTAGGTCCAATCGGAACCCTAAACGGATATCTAACCCTAGCCCTCAACATAACCCTAACCCTAGGTCCAATCGGAACCCTAACCGGATATCTAACCCTAGCCCTCTACATAACCCTAACCCTAGTTTCAATCGGAACCCTAACAGGATCTCTAACCTTAGCCCTCAACATAACCCTAACCCTAGGTCCAATCGGAAACCTAACCGGATCTCTAACCCTAGCGCTCAACATAACCCTAACCCGAGGTCCAATCGGATCCCTAACCGGATCTCTAACCCTAGCCCTCAACATAAAACTAACCCTAGGTCCAATAAAACCCTAATTGTATATCTAACCTTAGCCCTCAACATAACCCTAACCCTAGGTCCAATCAAAACCCTAACTGGATCTCTAAACCTAGCCCTCAACATAACCCTAACCCTAGGTCCAATTGGAACCCTAACCGGATCTCTAACCCTAGCCCTTAACATAACCCTAACCCTAGGTCCAATCGGAACAGTAAACGGATATCTAACCCTAACCCTCAACATAACCCTAACCCTTGGTCCAATCGGAACCCTAACCGGATCTCTAACCCTCGCCCTCAACATAACCCTAATCCTAGGTCCAATCGGAACCCTAACCGGATCTCTACAACTCCCCCTCAACTTAACCCTAACCCTAGGTCCAATCGGAACCCTAACCGGCTCTCTACCCCTCGCCCTCAACATAACCCTAATCCTAGGTCCAATCGGAACCCTAACCGGATCTCTACAACTCCCCCTCAACTTAACCCTAACCCTTGGTCCAATCGGAACCCTAACCGGATCTCTAACCCTCGCCCTCAACATAACCCTAATCCTAGGTCCAATCGGAACCCTAACCGGATCTCTACAACTCCCCCTCAACTTAACCCTAACCCTAGGTCCAATCGGAACCCTAACCGGCTCTCTACCCCTCGCCCTCAACATAACCCTAACCCTAGGTCCAATCGGAACCCTAATCGGATCTCTAAATTTAGCCCTCAAGAGAACACTAACCCTAGGTCCAATCGGAACCCTAAACGGATATGTAACCCTAGGACTCAACATAACCCTAACACTAGGTCCAATCGGAACCCTAACCAGATCTGTGTACCTAGCCCTCAACATAACCCTAACCCTAGGTCCAATCGGAACCCTAACCGGATCTCTACCCCTCGCCCTCAACATAATCCTAACCCTAGGTCCAATCGGAACCCTAACCGGATCTCTATCCCTAGCCTCCAACATAACCCTAACCCTAGGTCCAATCGGAACCCTAAACGGATATGTAACCCTAGCACTCAACATAACCCTAACTCTAGGTCCAATCGGAACCCTAAGCGGATATCTATCCTTAGCCCTCTACATAACCCTAACCCTAGGTTCAATCGGAACCCTAACCGGAACTGTGTACCTAGACCTCAACATAACCCTAACCCTAGGTCCTATCGGAACCCTAACCGGATCTCTACCCCTAGCCCTCAACATAACCCTAATCCTAGGTCCAATCGGAACCCTAACCGGATCTCTACCCCTCGCCCTCAACATAACTCTAACCCTTGGTCCAATCGGAACCCTAACCGGATATCTAACACTAGCCCTCAACATAACCCTAACGCTTGGTAATATCGGAACCCTAGCCGGATCTCTAACCCTAGCCCTCAACATAACCCTAACCCTAGGTCTAATCGGAACCCTAACCGGATTTCTAACCCTAGCCTTCAACATAACCCTAACCCTAGGTCCAATCGGAACCCTAACCGGATCTGTATACCTAGCCCTCAACATAACCCTAACCCTAGGTCCAATCGGAACCCTAACCGGATCTGTATACCTAGCCATCAACATAACCCTAACCCTAGGTCCATTCGGAACCCTAACAGAATCTCTACCCCTCGCCCTCAACATAACGCTAACCCTAGGTCCAATCGCAACCCTAAGCGGATCTCTAACCCTAGCCCTCAACATAACCCTAACCCTAGGTCCAATCGGAACCCTAACCGGATCTCCAAACCTAGCCCTCAACATAACCCTAACCCTAGGACCAATCGGAACCCTTACCGGATCTCTAACCCAAGCCCTCAACATAACCCTAACCCTAGGTACAATCGGAACCCTAACCCGATCTCTAACGCTAGCCCTCAACATAACCCTAACCCTAGGTACAATCGGAACCCTAACCGTATCTGTATACCTAGGCCTCAACATAACCCTAACCCTAGGTCCAATCGGAACCCTAACCGGTTCTCTACCCCTCGCCCTCAACATAACCCTAACCCTAGGTCCAATCGCAACCCTAAAAGGATATCTAACCGTAGCCCTCAACATAACCCGAACCCTAGGTCCAATCGGAACCCTAAACGGATATCTAACCCTAGCCCTCAACATAACCCTAACCCTAGGTACAATCGGAACCCTAACAGGAACTCTTCCCCTCGCCCTCAACATAACCCTAACCCTAGGTCCAATCGGAACCCTAACCGGATCTCTATACCTAGCCCTCAACGTAACCGTAACCCTAGGTCCAATCGGAACCCTAACAGGATCTCTAACCCTAGCCCTCAATATAACCATAACACTAGGTCCAATCGGAACCCTAATCGGATCTCTAAACTTAGCCCTCAACAGAATACTAACCTTAAGTCCAATCGGAACCCTAACCGGATCTCTAACCCTAGCCCTCAACATAACCCTAACCCTAGGTCCAATCGGAACCCTAACCGGATCTCTATCCCTAGCCCTCAACATAACCCTAATCCTAGGTCCAATCGAAACCCTAAACGGATATCTAACAATAGCCCTCAACATAACCCTAACCTTAGGTCCAATCGGAACCCTAACCGGATATCTAACCCTAGCCCTCTAAATAACCCTAACCCTAGTTCCAATTGGAACCCTAACAGGATCTCTAACCCAGCCCGCAACATAACCCTAACCCTAGGTCCAATCGGAACCCTAAACGGATAACTAACCCTAGCCCTCAACATAACCCTAACCCTAGGTCCAATCGGAACCCTAACCGGATATCTAACACCTAGCCCTCATCATAACCCTAACCCTAGGTCCAATCGGAATCCTAACCGGATCTCTAACCATAGCCCTCAACATAACTCTAACCCTAGGTTCAATCGGAACCCTAACCAGAACTCTAACGCTAGCCCTCAACATAACCCTAACCCTAGGTCCAATAGGCACCCTAACCGGATCTGTATACCTAGCCCTCAACATAATCCTAACCCTAGGTCCAATCGGAACCCTAACCGGATATCTAACCCTAGCCCTCAACATAACCCTAACCCTAGGTCCAATCGGAACCCTAACCGGATCTCTAACCCTCGCCCTCAACATAACCCTAATCCTAGTCCAATCGGAACCCTAACCGGATCTCTACACCTCGCCCTCAACATAACCCTAAGCCTAGGTCCAATCGGAACCCTAACCGGTTCTCTACCCCTCGCCCTCAACATAACCCTAACCCTAGGTCCAATCGGAACCCTAACCGGATCTCTAACCCTCGCCCTCAACAGAACCCTAACCCTAGGTCCAATCGGATCCCTAACCGGATCTCAAACCCTAGCCCTCAACATAACCCTAACCCTAGGTCCAAGCGGAACCCTAAACGGATATCTAACCGTAGCCCTCAACATAACCCTAACCCTAGGTCCAATCAGAACCCTAAATGGATATCTAACCCTAGCCCTCAACATAACCCTAACCCTAGGTACAATCGGAACCCTAACAGGAACTCTACACCTCGCCCTCAACATAACCCTAACCTTAGGTCCAATCGGAACCCTAACCGGATCTCTATACCTAGCCCTCAACATAAATATAATCCTAGGTCCAATCGGAACCCTAACAGTATCTCTCACCCTAGCCCTCAACAGAACACAAACCCTAGGTCCAATCGAAACCCTAACCGGATCTCCAACCCTAGCCCTCAACATAACCCTAACCCTACGTCCAATCGGAACCCTAACCGTAACTGTGTACCTAGCCCTCAACATAAATATAACCCTAGGTCCAATCGGAACCCTAACCGGATCTCTATACCTAGCCCTCAACATAAATATAACCCTAGGTCCAATCGGAACCCTAACCGGAACTCTAACCCTAGCCCTTAAAATAACCCTAACCCTAGGTCTAATCGGAACCCTAACCCGATCTCTAACCCTAGCCCTCAACTTATCACTAACCCTAGGTCCAATCTTAACCCTAACCGGATCTCTAAACCTAGCCCTCAACATAACCCTAACCCTAGGTACAATTGGGACCCTAACCGGATCTCTAACCCTAGCCCTCAACATAACCCTAACCCTAGGTACAATCGGAACCCTAACCGGATCTCTAACCCTAGCCCTGAACATAATCATAACCCAGGTCCAATCGTAACCCTAACCGGATCTCTAACCCTAGCCGTCAACATAATTCTAACCCTAGGTCCAATAGTAACCCTAACCGGATCCTGATCCTCAGCCCTCAAAATAACCCTAACCCTAGGTCCAATCGGAGCCCTAACCTGCCTCTAACCCTAGCCCTCAACATAACCCTAACCCTTGGTCCAATCGGAACCCTAACTGTATATCTAATCCTATCGCTCAACATAACCCTAACCCTAGTTCCAATCGTAACCCTAACCGGATCTCTAACCCTAGCCCTCAATATAACCTTAACCCTAGATCTTCATAACCCTAACCGGATCTCTAACCCTAGCCCTCAACATAACCCTAACCCTAGGTCCAATCGGAACCCTAACCGGGTCTCGAACCGTAGCCCTCAACATAACCCTAACCCTAGGTCTTCATAACCCTAACCGGACCTCTAACCCTAGCCCTCAACATAACCCTAACCCTAGGTCCAATCGGAACCCTAACCTGCTCTCTAAACCTAGCCCTCAACATAACCCTAACCCTAGGTCCAATCAAAACGCTAACCGGATCTCTAACCCTAGCCCTCAACATAACCCTAACCCTAGGTACAATCGGCACCCTAACCGGATCTCTAACCCTAGCCCTCAACATAACCCTAAACCTAGGTCCAATCGGAACCGTAACCGGATCTCTAAGCCTAGCCCTCAACATAACCCTAACCCTAGGTACAATCGGAACCCTAACCGGATCTCTAACCCTAGCCCTCAACATAACCCTAACCCTAGGTCCAATCGGAACCCTAACCGTATATCTAACCCTAGCCCTCAACATAACCCTAACCCTAGGTCCAATGGTAACCCTAACCAGATCTCTAACAGTAACCCTAAAAATAACTCTAACCCTAAGTCCAATCGAAAACCAAACCGTATGTCTAACCCTAGCCCTCAACATAACCCTAACCCTAGGTTCATAACCCTAATCAGATCTCTAACCGTAACCCTCAACATAACCCTAACCCTAGGTCCAATCGGAACTGTAACCGGATCTCTAAACCTAGCCCTCAACATAACCCTAAGCCTAGGTCCAATTGGAACCCTAACCGGATCTCTAACCCTAGCCCTCAACATAAACCTAACCCAGGTCCAATCATAACCCTAACCAGATCTCTAACCCTAGCCGTCAACATGACTCTAACCCTAAGTCCAATAGTAACCCTAACCGGATCCTGACCCCAGCCCTCAACTTAACCCAAACCCTAGGTCCAATCGGAACCCTAACCGGATCTCGAACCGTAGCCCTCAACATAACCCTAACCCTAGGTCTTCATAACCCTAACCGGATCTCTAACCCTAGCTCTCAACATAACCCTAACCCTAGGTTTTCGTAACCCTAACCGGATCTCTAACCCTAGCCCTCAACATAACCCTAACCCTAGGTACAATCGGGACCCTAACCGGATCTCTAACCCTAGCCCTCAACATAACCCTATCCCTAGGTCCAATCTGAACCCTAACCGGATCTCTAACCCTAGCCCTCAACATTACCCTAACCCTAGGTACAATCGGAACCCTAACCGGATCTCTAACCCTAACCCTCAACATAACCCTAACCCTAGGTCCAACCGGAACCCTAACCGTATATCTAACCCTAGCCCTCAACATAACCCTAACCCTAGGTCCAATGGTAACCCTAACCAAATCTCTAACAGTAACCCTAAAAATAACACTAACCCTAAGTCCAATCGAAAACCTAATCGTATGACTAACCCTAGCCCTCAACATAACCCTAACCCTAGGTCTTCATAACCCTAACCGGATCTCTAACGCTACCCCTCAACATAACCCTAACCCTAGGTCCAATCGTAACCCTAACCGGATCTCTAACCCTAGCCCTCAGCATAACCCTAACCCTAGGTCCAATCGTATCCCTAACCGGATCTCTAACCCTAGCCCTCAACATAACCCTAACCCTAGGTCCAATGGTACCCCTAACCGAATCTCTAACCCTAGCCCTCAACATAACCGTAACCCTAGGTCCAATCGGAACCCTAAACGGATCTTTAACCCTAGCCCTCACCCAATCGTAACCCTTGGTCCAATCGGAACCCTAACCGGATCTCTAACACTAGACCTCAACATAACATTAACCCTAGGTCCAGTCGGAACACTAACCGGATCTCTAACCCTAGCCCTCAACATAAACCTAACCCAGGTCCAATCGTAACCCTAACCGGATCTCTAACCCTAGCCGTCAACATAACCCTAACCCTACTTCCAATAGTAACCCTAACCGGATACTGATCCCCAGCCCTCAACATAACCCTAACCCTAGGTCCAATCTTAACCCTAACCGTATCTCTAACCCTAGCCCTCAACATAACCGTAACCCTAGGTCCAATCGTAACCATAACCGGATCTCTAATCCTAGCCGTCAACATAATCCTAACCCTAGGTCCAATCGGAACCCTAACCTGCTCTCTAAACCTAGCCCTCAAAATAACATTAACCCTAGGTCCAATCGGAGCCCTAACCGGGTCTCTAACCGTAGCCCTAAACATATCCCTAACCCTAGGTCCAATCGGAACCCTAACCGGATCTCTAACCCTAGCCCTCAACATAACGCTAACCCTAGGTCCAATCGTAACCCTAACCGGATCTCTAAACCTAGCCCTCAACATAACCCTAACCCTTGGTCCAATCGGAACCCTAACCGTATATCTAACCCTAGCCCTCAACATAACCCTAACCCTAGGTCCAATCGTAACCCTAACCGGATCTCTAACATTAGCCCTCAACATAACCCTAACCCTAGGTCTTCATAACCCTAACCGGATCTCTAACCCTAGCCCTCAACATAACCCTAACCCTAGGTACAATCGGAACCCTAACCGGATCTCTAACCCTAGCCCTCAACATTACCATAACCCTAGGTCCAATCCTAACCCTAACCGGATCTCTAAACCTAGCACTCCACATAACCCTAACCCTTGGTCCAATTGGAACCCTAACCGTATATTTAACCCTAGCCCTCAACATAACCGTAACCCTAGGTCCAGTCGGAACCCTAACTGGATCTCTATTCCTAGCCCTCAACATAACCCTAACCCTAGGTCCAATCGTAACCCTAACCGGATCTCTAACCCTAGCCCTCAACATTACCATAACCCTAGGTCCAATCCTAACCCTAACCGGATCTCTAAACCTAGCACTCCACATAACCCTAACCCTTGGTCCAATTGGAACCCTAACCGTATATTTAACCCTAGCCCTCAACATAACCCTAACCCTAGGTCCAATCGTAACCCTAACCGGATCTGTAACCCTCGCGGTCAACATAACCCTAACCCTTGGTCCAATAGTAACCCTAACGGGATCCTGAAACCCATCCCTCAACATAACCCTAACCCTAGGTCCAATCGGAACCCTAACCGTATCTCTAACCCTAGCTCTCAACATAACCCTAACCCTAGGTTCAATCGGAACCCTAACCGGATCTCTATTCCTAGCCCTCAACATAACCCTAACCCTAGGTCCAATCGGAACCCTAAACGGATCTCTAACCCTAGCCCTCAACATAACCCTAGCCCTAGGCCCAATCGGAACAATGACCGGATCTCTAACTTTAGCCCTCCACATAACCCTAACCCTAGGTCCAATAGGAACCCTAATCGGATCTCTAACCCTAGCCCTCAACATAACCCTAACCCCAGGTCCAATGGTAACCCTAACCCGATTTCTAACCCTAGCCCTCAACATTACCCTAACCCTAGGTCCAATCGGAACCCTAACCGAATCTCTAACCCTAACCCTCAACATAACCATAACCATAGGTCCAATCGGCACCCTAAGGGGATCTCTAAACCTAGCCCTTAACATAACCCGAACACTAGGTCCAATCGGAAGCCTAACCGGATCTCCAATCCTAGCCCTCAACATAACCTTAACCCTAGGTCCAATCGGAACCTTAACCGAATCTCTAACCATAGCCCTCAACATAACCCTAACCCTAGGTCCAATCGTATCCCTACCCGGATCTCTAAACCTAGCCCTCCACATAACCCTAATGATAGGTCCAATGCTAACCCTAACCGGATCTCTAACCCTAGCCCTCAACATAACCCTATCCCTAGCTCCAATGGTAACCCTAACCCGATCTCTAACCCTAGCCCTCAACATTACCCTAACCCTAGGTCCAATCGTAACCCTAACCGGATCTCTAACCCTAGCCCTGAACATTACCCTAACCCTAGCTCCAATCGGAACCCTAACCGAATATCTATCCCTAGCCCTCAACATAACCCTAACCCTGGGTCCAATCGGAACCCTAACCGGATCTCTAACCCTACCCCTTAACATAACCCTACCCCTAGGTCCAATCAGAACCCTAACCGGATCTCTAACCCTTGCCCTCAACATAACCCTAACCCTAGGTCCAATCGGAATACTAACCGGTTCTCTAACCCTTGCCCTCAACATAACCCTAACCCTAGGTCCAATCGTAACCCTAACCGGATCTCTAACCCTAACCCTCCACATAATCCTAACCCTAGGTCCAACCGGAACCCTAACCGTCTCTCTAAACCTAGCCCTCAACATAACTCTAACCCTAGGTCCAATCCTAACCCTAACCTTCTCTCTAACCCTAGCCCTCAATGTAACCATAACCCTAGGTACAATCGGAACCCTTACCGGATCTCTAACCCTAGCTCTAAACATAACCCTAACCGTATGTGCAGTCCTCACTCTACCCGTCTCTGTAACCCTATCGATCAAGGTAACCTTAACCCTAGGTCCAATCCTCACCCTAAATGTCTCTCTAACCCTAGCCCTCAACATAACCCTAACCCAAGGTCCAATCGGAACCCTTACCGGATCTCTAACCCTAGCTCTCAACATAACACTAACCCTGGATCCAATCATAACCCTAACCGGATCTCTTACCCTATCCCTCAAGCTAACCGTAACCCTAGGTCCAATCGTAACCATAACCGACTCTCTAACCCTAGCCTTCAACATAACCCTAACCCTAGGTCCAATCACGACCCTAACCGGATCTCAAACCCTAGCCCTCAACATAACCCTAACCCTAGGTCCAATCGGAACCCTAACCGGATCTCTAACCCTAGCAGTCAACATATCCCTAACCCTAGGTCCAATGCTAACCCTAACAGTCTCTCTAACCCTAGCCTTCAACATAACCTTAAACCTAGGTGTAATCCTGACCCTAACCGTCTCTCTATCCCTAGCCCTCATCATAACCTTAACCCTAGCTGCAATCCTAACCCTAACCGTCTCTCTAACCCTAGCACTCAACATGTCCGTAACCCTAGGTCCAATCTTAACCCTAAACTTCTCTCTAACCCTAGCCCTCAACATAAGTCTAACCCTAGGTACAATCCTAACCCTAAACGTCTCTGTATGTCTAGCCCAAAACATAATTCTAACCCTAGATGCAATCCTGACCCTAACTGTTTCTCTAACCCTAGCTCTCAACATAACCTTAAACCGAGGTCCAATCCTGACACTAACTGTTTCTCTAACCCTAGCCCTCAACATAACATTAAACCGAGGTGCAATCCTGACCCTAACCGTCTCTCTAAACCTAGCCCTCAACATAACCGTAGCCCTAGGACCAATCTTGACCCTAACCGGGTCTCTAACCGTAGCCCTCAACATAACCCTAACCCTAGGTCCAATCGTAACCCTAACCAGATCTGTAACTCTAGCCTTCAACATAACCCTAACCCTAGGTCCAATCGTAACCCTAACCGTCTCTCTAACCCTAGCCTTCAACATAACCCTAACCCTAGGTCTAAACGTAACCCTAACCGTCTCTCAAACCATAGCCTTCAACATAACCCTAACCCTAGGTCTAAACGTAACCCTAACCTGATCTCTAACCCTAGCCTTCAACATAACCCTAACCCTTGGTCCAATCGTAATCCTAACTGTCTCTCTAACCTTAGCCTTCAACATAACCCTAAGCCTAGGTCCAATCGCAGCCCTAACCGTCTCTCTACCCTAGCCCTCAACATTACCCTAACCCTAGGTCCAATCGTAACCCTAACCGGATCTATAACGCTAGCCCTCAACATAAACTTAACCCTAGGTCCAATCGTAACCCTAAGCGGATCTCTAACACTAGTCCTCAACATAGCCCTAACCCTGGCCCAATCGTACACCTAACCGTCTCTCTAAGCCTAGCCCTCAACATAACCCTAACACTAGGTCCAATGGTAACCTCACCGGATCTCTATACCTAGCCCTCAACATAACCCTTACCCTAGTTCCAATTGTAACCCTAACCTTCTGTCTAATCCTAACCCTCATCATAACCCTAACCCTAGGTCCAAACGGAACCCTAATCGGATCTCTAACCCTAGCCCTCAACATAACCCTAACCCTCTGTCCTTTTGTTACCCTAACCGTCTCTCTAACCCTAGCCCTCAACATAACCCTAACCCTAGGTCCAATCCTAACCCTAACCGTATCTCTAACGCTAGCCCTCAACATAACCCAAACCCTAGGTCCAATCGTAACCTTGACCGGATCTCTAAACCTATCCCTCAAAATAACCCTAACCATAGGTCCAATCCTAACACTAACCGTGTCTCTAACCCTAGCCCTCAAAATAACCCTAAACATAGGTCCAATCCTAACCCTAACGGTCAGTCTAACCCTAGCCCTCATCATCACCCTAACCCAGGAGCAATCCTAACGCTAACCGTCTCTCTAACCCTAGCCCTCAACATAACCCTAACCCTAGGTGCAATCCTAACCCTAACTGTCTCTCTAACCCTAGCCCTCAGCCTAATCCTAAACCTAGGTGCAATTCTCACTCTAACAGTCTCTCTAACCCTAGCCCTCAACATAACTCTAACCCTAGGTCCAATCTTAACACTAACTGTCTCTCTAAACCTAGCCCTCAACATAACCCTAACCCTAGGTCCAATCCTCACCATAACCATCTCTATAACAGTAGCCCTCAACATAACCCTAACCGTAGGTCCATTCCTAACCCTAACCATCTCTCTAACCCTAGCCCTCAGCATAACCCTAACCCTAGGGGCAATCCTGACCGTAACCGTCTCTCTAAGCCTAGCCCTTAACATAACCCTAACCCAGGTTCAATCCTAACCCTAACTGTCTCTCTAACCCTATCCCTCAACATAACCCTAAACCTCGGTCCAATCGTAATCCTAACCGTCTCTCTAACCCTAACCCTCAACATAAGCCTAACCCTAGGTCCAATCCTCATCCTAACTGTGTCTCTAACCCTAGCCCTCAACATAACCCTAAGCCCAGGTGCAATCCTGACCCTAACCGTCTCTCTAACCTTAGCCCTCAACATAATCCTAACCCTAGGTCCAATCCTAACCCTAACCGTCTCTCTAACCCTAGGATTCAACATAACCCTAACCCTAGGTCCAATCCTAACCCTAACCGTCTCTCTAACCCTAGGGGTTAACATAACCCTAACCCAAGTCCAATTCTAACCCTAACCGTCTGTCTAACCCTAACACTCTTCATAACCCTAACCCTAGGTCCAATCCTAACCCTAACCGTCTCTCTAACCCTAGCCCTCAACATAATCCTAACCCTAGGTTCAATCCTAACCCTAACCGTCTCTCTAACCCTAGCATTCAACATAACCCTAACCCTAGTTCCAATCCTAACCCTAACCGTCTCTCTAACCCTACCGCTCAACATAACCCTAATCCTAGGTGCAATTCTAACCCTAACCGTATCTCTAACCACAACCCTCAACATAACCCTAACCCTAGGTCCAATTCTAAACCTAACCATCTGTCTAACCCTAATCCTCAACATAAACCTAACCCAGGTCCAATCCTAACCCTAACCGTCTATCTAACCCTAGACCTCAATGTAGCATGGTGAATGAAGACTTGTCATTTAAAAGAAAGAAGAGGATACCAATACCCAGGTAGGGAAACGAGCACATCAGTATGGGAGATGTGCATGTGGACAGTTTCAAGCACCAGCTCTTTGTCGGCACTTGGAAACAGGGCTGTGAAAAACTTCCTAGGAAGCGGGACTGGGCCAAAGTTGAAGGACTTTCCAAAACCAACCCTAAAGAACATAGCCAAAAAGTGAATGTTACAATAAGCTCCTCCAGAAAAGGTGCTTCTATGACACAACCCCCCAGCAGGTAGCTACATTCTGCACAGTACAAAATGCATACGAATTCCAGGCTGAAAATTATCTCCAGAAGGATGAAATGCGTGTGTTTCTCTCTGAAAGAACACTCACATTGGCTTTTGCTTGGTCCTTCAAAGTCTTTGTAGAAACGTGAGTTTTCACTGCTGGAATTCGTTTTATGATGTATTGTTTCCAACTTTTGCAAGCCTCATATTGTTTCTTAGACAATGTGGAAAAACACGGATTATGTTCCCCAAATGCCTTGAAATCGAGGAAAACGCACACTGCATCACTGTTCCTCAAACATGCTCTTTCACCTAATGCTTTGGGAATATTCAAGAAAGCAGAAAATAAGGGCATTTTGCGGAGAATTTCAGAGTGGCATGTATAAAAAGGAATTGCTTTCGGTTGCAGGTTTCAAAAGCATGATTGTCTTCATATTCTTGATGAAACCCTTACATTTACAAGTTACCTGAGTTAGGACTTTCCCAAAAAGATGTTTCCATGTCTGAGGTGAAAGGAGCTCTAAATTGTGTATTCAGTTTTGTAAAGTGACATACTCTACATAGGATACACAGCGTTTTGAGAGCACCAACATGCTTCAAACTGAAACTGCTACAAGGTTTGTGTAGCATGCTGAATGAAGACTTGTCATTTCAAAGAAAGAAGAGGAAATCAAAATCCAGGTAGTGAAAGGAGCACACCAGTATAGGAGATGTGCATGTGGACACTTTCAAGCAGCAGCTCTTTGGGGACACTTGGAAAGAGCGTTGTGAAAAAATTTCGTACGAAGCAAGATTTGGACAAAGTTGAAAGACCTTCCAAAACCAACCCTAAAGAACTTAGCCAAACAATGAATGTTGCAATAAGCTCCTCCAGAAAGGTGCCTCTATGACACAACTCCCGACCAGGTAGCTACGTTCTGCACAGTACAAAATGCATATGAATTCCTGGCTGAAAACTCATTCCAGAAGGACGAAATGCATGTCTTTCTCTCAAAAGGAACACTCAGCCACTAGGCTTTTGCTTGCTCCTTCAAAGTCTTTGTAGGAACGTGTGTTTTCACTGCTGGAATACGTTTTAGGAAGCATTGTTTCAATCTCTTGCAAGCCTCATGTTTCTTACACATTGTGGAACAATAAGGAGTACGTTTCGCAAATCACTTGAAATCTAGGGAAACGCACACTGCCTCACTCTTGCAAAAACACGCTCTTTCTCCTACTGTGTTGAGAACATTCAAGAAACCAGAGAACAAGGGCATTTTGCACTGAAGCGCGGACGGGCATGTAGAAGAGGTCATTTCTTTTGGTAGTAGAGTGCCAAAGCATGATTGACTTCATGTTCTCGTTGAAACCCTTACATTTCCAAGTGAAAAGAAGTAGGACTTTTACAAAAAGATGTGTTTGCGTGTCTGTGGTGAAAGGAGCTCTAAGTTGTGTATTCAGTGCTGGAGAGTGACACACTCTACAGAGGTTACACAGGGTGTTGAGAGCACCAACACGCTGCAAAGTGAAACTGCTACAAGGTGTGTGTAGCATGCAGAAAGAAGGCTTGTCATTTCAAAGAAAGAAGAGAAAACCAAAATCCAGGTAGTGAAACGAGCACACCAGCATGGGAGATGTGCATGTGGACAGTTTCCAGGAGCAGCTCTTTGTGGACACTTGGAAAGAGCGCTGTGAAAAAATTTCGTACGAAGCGGATTTGGACAAAGTTGAAAGACCTTCCAAAGCCAACCCTAAAAAACTTAGCCAAACAAAGAATGTTGCAGTAAGCTCCTCCAGGAAAGGTGCTTCTATGACAAAACTCAAGAGCAGGTAGCTACGTTCTGCACAGTACAAAATGCCTATGAATTCCTGGCTGAAAAGTCACTCCAGAAGGAACAAATGCTTGTGTCCCTCTCTGTAAGAACACTCAGTGACTGTTCTTTCGCTTGCTCCTTCCAAGTCTTTGTAAAAACGTGTGTTTCCACTGCTGGAATACGTTTTAGGATGCATTGTTTCAATCTCTTGCAAGCCTCATGTTGTTTCTTAGACAATGTGGAAAAACAAAAAGCATGTTTCACAATTCACTTGAAATCCAGGAAAACGCACACTGCATCACTCTTGCTCAAACACGCTGTATCTCCTAATGTTTTGTGAACTATCACCAAACCGGAAAAGAAGGGTATTTTGCAGTGAAATTCAGACGTCTATGTAGAAGAGTTCATTCCTATTGGTTGCAGAGTGCAAAAGCATGATTGACTTCATGTTCTCGATGAAACTTATATTTCCAAGTGAAAAGAAGTAGAACTTTCCCAAAAAGATGTGTTTGCGTTCTGTGGTGAAAGGAGCTCTAAGTTGTGTATTCAGTGCTGCAGATTGTCACACTTTACACAGATTACTCAGCGTTTTAAAAGCACCAATATGCTGCAAACTGAAACTGCTACAAGGTGTGTGTAGCATGCAGAAAGAAGGCTTGTCATTTCAAAGAAAGAAGAGAAAACCAAAATCGAGGTAGTGAAATGAGCCCACCAGCATGGGAGATGTGCTTGTGGACAGTTTCCAGGAGCAGCTCTTTGTGTACACTTGGAAACAGGGCTGTGAAAAAATTTCGTACGAAGTGGATTTGGACAAAGTTGAAAGACCTTCCAAAACCAACCCTAAAGAATTTAGCCAAACAATGTATGTTCCAATAAGCTCCTGCAGTAAAGGTGCTTCTATGACACATCTCCCGAGCAGGTAGCTACATTCTGCACAGTACAAATTGCATATGAATTCCTGGCTGAAAACTCACTCCAGAAGGAAGATATGAGTGTGTTTCTCGCTGAAAGAACACTGAGCCACTATGCTTTTGCTTGCTCCTTCCCAGTCTTTGTAGAAACGTTTGTTTTCCCTGCTGGAATGTGTTTCGGGATGCATTCTTTCAATCTCTGGCAAGCCTCATGTTGTTCTTTAGACAATGTGGAAAAAACGGGGATTATGTTTCTCAAATCTCTTGACATCGAGGAAAACGCACACTGCGTCACTCTTCCTCAAACACGCTCTTTCACCTGATGCTTTTGGAATATTCAAGAAAGCAGAAAAGAAGGGCATTTTTCAGTGAAATTCAGACGGGCATGTACAAAAGATCACTTCTATTCTTTGCAGAGTGCAAAAGCATGATTGACTTCATGTTCTCAAAGAAACCCTTATATTTCCAAGGGACCTGAAGTAAGACTTTCACAAAAAGATGTGTGTGCCTGCTTTGAAAGGAGCTCTAAGTTCTGTATTCAGTGCTGTAGAATACTCAGCATTTTGAGAAGACCAACATGCTTCAAACTGAAACTGCTACAAGGTGTGTGTAGCATACAGAAAGAAGGCTTGTCGATTCAAAGAAAGAAGAGGAAACCAAAATCCAGGTAGGGGAACGAGCACACCAGCATGGGAGATGTACATGTGGACAGTTTCAAGCACCAGCTCTTTGTGGACACTTGGAAACAGGGCTGTGAAAAAATTTCGTACGAAGCAGGATTTGGACAAAGTTGAAAGACCTTCCAAAACCAACCCTAAAGAACTTAGCCAAACAAAGAATGTTGCAATAAGCTCCTCCAGGAAAGGTGCTTCTATGACACAACTCCCGAGCAGGTAGCTACATACTGCAGAGTACAAAATGCCTATGAATTCCTGCCTGAAAAGTCACTCCAGAAGGAACAAATGCTTCTGTTTCTCTCTGAAAGAACACTCAGCGACTCTTCTTTCGCTTGCTCCTTCCAAGTCTTTGTAGAAACGTGTGTTTTCACTGCTGGAATACGTTTTAGGATGCATTGTTTCAATCTCTTGCAAGCCTCAAATTGTTTCTTAGACAATGTGGAAAAACGGGGATTATGTTCCCCAAATCTCTTGAAATCCAGGAAAACGCACACTGCCTCACTCTTGCTCAAACACGCTCTTTCACCTGATGCTTTGGGAATATTCAAGAAAGCAGAAAAGAAGGGCATTTTGCAGTGAAATTCAGACGGGCATGCACAAAAGATCACTTCTATTCTTTGCAGAGTGCAAAAGCATGATTGACTTCATGTTCTCAGAGAATCCCTTATATTTCCAAGGGACCTGAAGTAAGACTTTCACAAAAAGATGTGTTTGTGTGTCTGCTTTGAAATGAGCTCTAAGTTGTGTATTCAGTGCTGTAGAATGACACACTCTACATAGAATACTCAGCATTTTGAGAAGACCAACATGCTTCAAACTGAAACTGCTACAAGGTGTGTGTAGCATACAGAAAGAAGGCTTGTCGTTTCAAAGAAAGAAGAGGAAACCAAAATCCAGGTAGGGGAACGAGCACACCAGCATGGGAGATGTACATGTGGACAGTTTCAAGCACCAGCTCTTTGTGGACACTTGGAAACAGGGCTGTGAAAAAATTTCGTACGAAGCAGGATTTGGACAAAGTTGAAAGACCTTCCAAAACCAACCCTAAAGAACTTAGCCAAACAATGAATGTTGCAATAAGCTCCTCCAGAAAGGTGCTTCTATGACACAACTCCCGAGCAGGTAGCTACGTTCTGCACAGTACAAAATGCATATGAATTACTGGCTGAAAACTCAGACCAGAAGGACAAAATGCATGTCTTTCTCTCAAAAGGAACACTCAGCCACTAGGCTTTTGCTTGCTCCTTCAAAGTCTTTGTAGAAACGCGTGTTTTCACTGCTGGAATACGTTTTAGGAAGCATTGTTTCAATCTCTTGCAAGCCTCATGTTGTTTCTTAGACAATGTGGAAAAACAAGGAGCATGTTTCCCAATTCACTTGAAATCCAGGAAAACGCACACTGCCTCACTCTTGCTCAAACACGCTCTTTCACCTGATGCTTTGGGAATATTCAAGAAAAAAGAAAAGAAGGGCATTTTGCAGTGAAATTCAGACAGGCATGTACAAAAGATCACTTCTATTCTTTGCAGAGTGCAAGAGCATGATTGACTTCATGTTCTCAAAGAAACCCTTATATTTCCAAGGGACCTGAAGTAAGACTTTCACAAAAAGATGTGTTTGTGTGTCTGCTTTGAAAGGAGCTCTAAGTTGTGTATTCACTGTTGTAGAATGACACACTCTACATAGAATACTCAGCATTTTGAGAAGACCAACATGCTTCAAACTGAAACTGTCACAAGGTGTGTGTAGCATACAGAAAGAAGGCTTGCCGTTTCAAAGAAAGAAGAGGAAACCAAAATCCAGGTAGGGGAACGAGCACACCAGCATGGGAGATGTACATGTGGACAGTTTCAAGCGCCAGCTCTTTGTGGACACTTGGAAACAGCGCTGTGAAAAAATTTCGTACGAAGCAGGATTTGGACAACGTTGAAAGACTTTCCAAAACCAACCCTAAAGAACTTAGCCAAACAATGAACGTTGCAATAAGCTCCTGCAGGAAAGGTGCTTCTATGACAGAAACCCCAAGCAGGTAGCTACATCCTGCATATTACAAATACATATTAATTCCAGCATGAAAATTCACTCCAGAAGGATGAAATGTGTGTGTTTCTCTCGGAAAGAACCCTCAGCCATTGGCTTTTGCTTGCTCCTTCAAAGCCTTTGTAGAAACGTGTGCTTTCACGGCTGCAGTACGTTTTGGGATGCATTTTTTCAATCTCTTGCAAGCCCCATGTTTCTTACACAATGTGGAAAAATAAGGAGTATGTTTCCCACGTCACTTGAAATCCAGGAAAACGCACACTGCATCACTCTTGCTCAAACACGCTCTTTCTCCTAATGTGTTGAGAACATTCAAGAAACCAGAAAACAAGGGCAATTTGCAGTGAAACTCAGTCGGCCATGTACAAGAGGTCATTTCTATTGGTAGTAGAGTGCAACAGCATGATTGACTTCATGTTCTCCATGAAACCCTTACATTTCCAAGGCACCTGAAGTAGGACTTTCACCAAAGGATGTGTTTGCGATTCTGTGGTGAAAGGAGCTCTAAGTTGTGTATTCAGTGCTGGAGAGTGACACACTCTACACGGGTTACTCAGGGTTTTGAGAGCACCAACATGCTTCAAACTGAAACTGCCACAAGGTGTGTGTAGCATGTGGAAAGAAGGCTTGTCATTTCAAAGAAAGAAGAGAAAACCAAAATCCAGGTAGTGAAACGAGCACACCAGTAATGGAGATATGCATGTGGACAGTTTCAAGCAGCAGCTCTTTGTGGACACTTGGAAACAGCGCTGTGAAAAAATTTCCTAGGAAGCGGGATTGGGCCAAAGTTGAAAGACCTTCCAAAACCAACCCAAAGAACTTAGCCAAACAATGAATGTTGCAATAAGCTCCTGCAGGAAAGGTGCTTCTATGACACAACCCCCGAGCAGGTAGCTACAGTCTGCATAGTACAAAATGCACATGCATTCCAGCAAGAAAACTCACTCCAGAAGGATGAAATGTATGTTTCTCTCTGAAAGAACACTCAGCCACTATTCTTTTGCTTGCTGCTTCCAAATCTTTGTAGAAACGTGTGTTTTACTGCTGGAATACGTTTTAGGATGCATTGTTTCAATCTCTTGCAAGCCTCATGTTGTTTCTTAGACAATGTGGAAAAACAAGGAGTATGTTTCCCAAATCACTTGAAATCCAGGAAAACGCACACTGCATCAGTCTTCTTCAAACACGCTCTATCTCCTAATGTGTTGTGAACTTTCAACAAACCAGAAACGAAGGGAATTTTGCAGTGAAATTCAGACGGGTATGTACAAGAGTTCATTCCTATTGGTTGCAGAGTGCAAAAGCATGATTGACTTCATGTTCTCCATGAAACCCTTACATTTCCAAGTGAAAAGAGGTAGGACTTTCACCAAAGGATGTGTTTGCGTGTCTGTGGTGAAAGGAGCTCTAAGTTGTGTATTCAGTGCTGGAGAGTGACACACTCTACACAGGTTATCAGGGTTTTAAGAGCACCAACATGCTGCAAACTGAAACTGCTACAAGGTGTGTGTAGCATGCAGAAACAAAGCTTGTCATTTCAAAGAAAGAAGAGGAAACCAAAATCCAGGTAGTAAAACGAGCACCCCAGTATGGGAGATGTGCATTTGGACAGTTTCAAGCAGCAGCTCTTTGTGGGCACTTGGAAACAGGGCTGTGAAAAAATTTCGTACGAAACGGATTTGGACAAAGCTGAAAGACCTTCCAAAACCAACCCTAAAGAACTTAGCCAAACAATGAATGTTGCAATAAGCTCCTGCAGGGAAGGTGCTTCTATGACACAACCCCCGAGCAGGTAGCTACATTCTGCACAGTACAAATGCTTATTAATTCCAGCATGAAAATTCACTCCAGAAGGATGAAATGTGTGTGTTTCTCTCGGAAAGAACCCTCAGCCATTGGCTTTTGCTTGCTCCTTCAAAGCCTTTGTAGAAACGTGTGCTTTCACGGCTGGAGTACGTTTTGGGATGCATTTTTTCAATCTCTTGCAAGCCTCATGTTTCTTACACAATGTGGATAAATAAAAAGTATGTTTCCCAAGTCACTTGAAATCTAGGCCAACGCACACTGCATCACTCTTGCTCAAACACGCTCTTTCTCCTAATGTGTTGAGAACATTCAAGAAACCAGAAAACAAGGGCAATTTTCAGTGAAACTCAGTCGGGCATGTACAAGAGGTCATTTCTATTGGTAGTAGAGTGCAACAGCATGATTGACTTCATGTTCTCCATGAAACCCTTACATTTCCAACGGACCTGAAGTAGGACTTTCACCAAAGGATGTGTTTGCGTGTCTGTGGTGAAAGGAGCTCTAAGTTGTGTATTCAGTGATGGAGAGTGACACACTCTACACGGGTTACGCAGGGTTTTGAGAGCACCAACATGCTTCAAACTGAAACTGCCACAAGGTGTGTGTAGCATGTGGAAAGAAGGCTTGTCATTTCAAAGAAAGAAGAGAAAACCAAAATCCATGTAGTGAAACGAGCACACCAGTAATGGAGATATGCATGTCGACAGTTTCAAGCAGCAGCTCTTTGTGGACACTTGGAAACAGGGCTGTGAAAAAATTTCCTAGGAAGCGGGATTGGGCTAAAGTTGAAAGACCTTCCAAAACCAACCCAAAGAACTTAGCCAAAGAATGAATGTTGCAATAAGCTCCTGCAGGAAAGGTGCTTCTATGACACAACATCCGAGCAGGTATCTACAGTCTGCACAGTACAAAATGCACATGCATTCCAGCATGAAAACTCACTCCAGAAGGATGAAATGTATGTTTCTCTCTGAAAGAACACTCAGCCACTATTCTTTTGCTTGCTGCTTCCAAATCTTTGTAGAAACGTGTGTTTTACTGCTGGAACACGTTTTAGGATGCATTGTTTCAATCTCTTGCAAGCCTCATGTTGTTTCTTAGACAATGTGGAAAAACAAGGAGTATGTTTCCCAAATCACTTGAAATCCAGGAAAACGCACACTGCATCAGTCTTCTTCAAACACGCTCTATCTCCTAATGTGTTGTGAATTTTCAACAAACCAGAAACGAACGGCATTTTGCAGTGAAATTCAGACGGGTATGTACAAGAGTTCATTCCTATTGGTTGCAGAGTGCAAAAGCATGATTGACTTCATGTTCTCCATGAAACCCTTACATTTCCAAGTGAAAAGAGGTAGGACTTCACCAAAGGATGTGTTTGCGTGTCTGTGGTGAAAGGAGCTCTAAGTTGTGTATTCAGTGCTGGAGAGTGACACACTCTACACAGGTTACTCAGGGTGTTAAGAGCACCAACATGCTGCAAACTGAAACTGCTACAAGGTGTGTGTATCATGCAGAAAGAAGGCTTGTCATTTCAAAGAAAGAAGAGGAAACCAAAATCCAGGTAGTGAAACGAGCACCCCAGTATGGGAGATGTGCATTTGGACAGTTTCAAGCAGCAGCTCTTTGTGGGCACTTGGAAACAGGGCTGTGAAAAAATTTCGTACGAAGCGGATTTGGACAAAGCTGAAAGACCTTCCAAAACCAGCCCTAAAGAACTTAGCCAAACAATGAATGTTCCAATAAGCTCCTGCAAGAAAGGTGCTTCTATGACACAACCCCCGAGCAGGTAGCTACATTCTGCACAGTACAAATGCTTATTAATTCCAGCATGAAAATTCACTCCAGAAGAATAAAATGTGTGTGTTTCTCTCGGAAAGAACACTCAGCCATTGGCTTTTGCTTGCTCCTTCAAAGCCTTTGTAGAAACGTGGGTTTCATGGCTGCAGTACGTTTTGGGATGCATTTTTTCAATCTCTTGCAAGCCTCATGTTTCTTACACAATGTGGAAAAATAAGGAGTATGTTTCCCAAGTCACTTGAAATCTAGGCAAACGCACACTGCATCACTCTTGCTCAAACACGCTCTTTCTCCTAATGTGTTGAGAACATTCAAGAAACCAGAAAACAAGGGCAATTTGCAGTGAAACTCAGTCGGGCATGTACAAGAGGTCATTTCTATTGGTAGTAGAGTGCAACAGCATGATGGACTTCATGTTCTCCATGTAACCCTTACATTTCCAACGGACCTTAAGTAGGACTATCACCAAGGGATGTGTTTGCGTGTCTGTGGTGAAAGAAGCTCTAAGTTGTGTATTCAGTGCTGGAGAGTGACACACTCTACACGGGTTACTCAGGGTTTTAAGAGCACCAACATGATTCAAACTGAAACTGCCACAAGGTGTGTGTAGCATGCGGAAAGAAGGCTTGTCATTTCAAAGAAAGAAGAGAAAACCAAAATCCATGTAGTGAAACGAGCACACCAGTAATGGAGATATGCATTTGGACAGTTTCAAGCAGCAGCTCTTTGTGGACACTTGGAAACAGCGCTGTGAAAAAATTTCCTAGGAAGCGGGATTGGGCCAAAGTTGAAAGACCTTCCAAAACCAACCCAAAGAACTTAGCCAAACAATGAATGTTGCAATTAACTCCTGCAGGAAAGGTGCTTCTATGACACAACCCGCGAGCAGGTAGCTACATTCTGCACAGTACAAAATGCATATGAATTCCAGCATGAAAACTCACTCCAGAAGGATGAAATGCATGTTTCTCTCTGAAAGAACACTCAGCCACTATTCTTTTGCTTGCTGCTTCCAAATCTTTGTAGAAACGTGTGTTTTACTGCTGGAATACGTTTTAGGATGCATTGTTTCAATCTCTTGCAAGCCTCATGTTGTTTCTTAGACAATGTAGAAAAACAAGGAGTATGTTTCCCAAATCACTTGAAATCCAGGAAAACGCACACTGCATCAGTCTTCTTCAAACACGCTCTATCTCCTAATGTGTTGTGAATTTTCAACAAACCAGAAACGAACGGCATTTTGCAGTGAAATTCAGACTGGTATGTACAAGAGTTCATTCCTATTGGTTGCAGAGTGCAAAAGCATGATTGACTTCATGTTCTCCATGAAACCCTTACATTTCCAAATGAAAAGAGGTAGGACTTTCACCAAAGGATGTGTTTGCGTGTCTGTGGTGAAAGGAGCTCTAAGTTGTGTATTCAGTGCTGGAGAGTAACACACTCTACACAGGTTACTCAGGGTTTTAAGAGCACCAACATGCTGCAAACTGAAACTGCTACAAGGTGTGTGTAGCATGCGGAAAGAAGGCTTGTCATTTCAAAGAAAGAAGAGGAAACCAAAATCCAGGTAGTGAAACGCGCACCCCAGTATGGGAGATGTGCATTTGGACAGTTTCAAGCAGCAGCTCTTTGTGGGCACTTGGAAACAGGGCTGTGAAAAATTTCGTACGAAGCGGATTTGGACAAAGCTGAAAGACCTTCCAAAACCAACCCTAAAGAACTTAGCCAAACAATGAATGTTGCAATAAGCTCCTGCAGGAAAGGTGCTTCTATGACACAGCCCCGTAGCAGGTAGGTACATCCTGCACACTACAAATGCATTATAATTCCAGCATGAAAGTTCACTCCAGAAGGATGAAATGTTTGTGTTTCTCTCTGAAAGAACCGTCAGCCATTTGCTTTTCCTTGCTCCTTCAAAGCCTTTGTAGAAACGTGTGGTTTCACGGCTGGAGTACGTTTTGGGATGCATTTTTTCAATCTCTTGCAAGCCTCATGTTTCTTACACAATGTGGAAAAATAAGGAGTATGTTTCCCAAATCACTTGAAATCTAGGCAAACGCACACTGCATCACTCTTGCTCAAACACGCTCTTTCTCCTAATGTGTTGAGAACATTCAAGAAACCAGAAAACAAGGGCAATTTTCAGTGAAACTCAGTCGGGCATGTACAAGAGGTCATTTCTATTGGTAGTAGAGTGCAACAGCATGATTGACTTCATGTTCTCCATGTAACCCTTACATTTCCAACGGACCTGAAGTAGGACTTTCACCAAAGGATGTGTTTGCGTGTCTGTGGTGAAAGGAGCTCTAAGTTGTGTATTCAGTGCTGGAGAGTGACACACTCTACACAGGTTATCAGGGTTTTAAGAGCACCAACATGCTGCAAACTGAAACTGCTACAAGGTGTGTGTAGCATGCAGAAACAAAGCTTGTCATTTCAAAGAAAGAAGAGGAAACCAAAATCCAGGTAGTAAAACGAGCACCCCAGTATGGGAGATGTGCATTTGGACAGTTTCAAGCAGCAGCTCTTTGTGGGCACTTGGAAACAGGGCTGTGAAAAAATTTCGTACGAAACGGATTTGGACAAAACTGAAAGACCTTCCAAAACCAACCCTAAAGAACTTAGCCAAACAATGAATGTTGCAATAAGCTCCTGCAGGAAAGTGCTTCTATGACACAACCCCCGAGCAGGTAGCTACATTCTGCACAGTACAAATGCTTATTAATTCCAGCATGAAAATTCACTCCAGAAGGATGAAATGTGTGTGTTTCTCTCGGAAAGAACCCTCAGCCATTGGCTTTTGCTTGCTCCTTCAAAGCCTTTGTAGAAACGTGTGCTTTCACGGCTGGAGTACGTTTTGGGATGCATTTTTTCAATCTCTTGCAAGCCTCATGTTTCTTACACAATGTGGATAAATAAAAAGTATGTTTCCCAAGTCACTTGAAATCTAGGCCAACGCACACTGCATCACTCTTGCTCAAACACGCTCTTTCTCCTAATGTGTTGAGAACATTCAAGAAACCAGAAAACAAGGGCAATTTGCAGTGAAACTCAGTCGGGCATGTACAAGAGGTCATTTCTATTGGTAGTAGAGTGCAACAGCATGATGGACTTCATGTTCTCCATGTAACCCTTACATTTCCAACGGACCTTAAGTAGGACTATCACCAAGGGATGTGTTTGCGTGTCTGTGGTGAAAGAAGCTCTAAGTTGTGTATTCAGTGCTGGAGAGTGACACACTCTACACGGGTTACTCAGGGTTTTGAGAGCACCAACATGATTCAAACTGAAACTGCCACAAGGTGTGTGTAGCATGCGGAAAGAAGGCTTGTCATTTCAAAGAAAGAAGAGAAAACCAAAATCCATGTAGTGAAACGAGCACACCAGTAATGGAGATATGCATTTGGACAGTTTCAAGCAGCAGCTCTTTGTGGACACTTGGAAACAGCGCTGTGAAAAAATTTCCTAGGAAGCGGGATTGGGCCAAAGTTGAAAGACCTTCCAAAACCAACCCAAAGAACTTAGCCAAACAATGAATGTTGCAATTAACTCCTGCAGGAAAGGTGCTTCTATGACACAACCCGCGAGCAGGTAGCTACATTCTGCACAGTACAAAATGCATATGAATTCCAGCATGAAAACTCACTCCAGAAGGATGAAATGCATGTTTCTCTCTGAAAGAACACTCAGCCACTATTCTTTTGCTTGCTGCTTCCAAATCTTTGTAGAAACGTGTGTTTTACTGCTGGAATACGTTTTAGGATGCATTGTTTCAATCTCTTGCAAGCCTCATGTTGTTTCTTAGACAATGTGGAAAAACAAGGAGTATGTTTCCCAAATCACTTGAAATCCAGGAAAACGCACACTGCATCAGTCTTCTTCAAACACGCTCTATCTCCTAATGTGTTGTGAATTTTCAACAAACCAGAAACGAACGGCATTTTGCAGTGAAATTCAGACGGGTATGTACAAGAGTTCATTCCTATTGGTTGCAGAGTGCAAAAGCATGATTGACTTCATGTTCTCCATGAAACCCTTACATTTCCAAATGAAAAGAGGTAGGACTTTCACCAAAGGATGTGTTTGCGTGTCTGTGGTGAAAGGAGCTCTAAGTTGTGTATTCAGTGCTGGAGAGTAACACACTCTACACAGGTTACTCAGGGTTTTAAGAGCACCAACATGCTGCAAACTGAAACTGCTACAAGGTGTGTGTAGCATGCGGAAAGAAGGCTTGTCATTTCAAAGAAAGAAGAGGAAACCAAAATCCAGGTAGTGAAACGCGCACCCCAGTATGGGAGATGTGCATTTGGACAGTTTCAAGCAGCAGCTCTTTGTGGGCACTTGGAAACAGGGCTGTGAAAAATTTCGTACGAAGCGGATTTGGACAAAGCTGAAAGACCTTCCAAAACCAGCCCTAAAGAACTTAGCCAAACAATGAATGTTCCAATAAGCTCCTGCAAGAAAGGTGCTTCTATGACACAACCCCCGAGCAGGTAGCTACATTCTGCACAGTACAAATGCTTATTAATTCCAGCATGAAAATTCACTCCAGAAGGATGAAATGTGTGTGTTTCTCTCGGAAAGAACACTCAGCCATTGGCTTTTGCTTGCTCCTTCAAAGCCTTTGTATAAACGTGTGCTTTCATGGCTGCAGTACGTTTTGGGATGCATTTTTTCAATCTCTTGCAAGCCTCATGTTTCTTACACAATGTGGAAAAATAAGGAGTATGTTTCCCAAGTCACTTGAAATCTAGGCAAACGCACACTGCATCACTCTTGCTCAAACACGCTCTTTCTCCTAATGTGTTGAGAACATTCAAGAAACCAGAAAACAAGGGCAATTTGCAGTGAAACTCAGCCGGGCATGTACAAGAGGTCATTTCTATTGGTAGTAGAGTGCAACAGCATGATGGACTTCATGTTCTCCATGTAACCCTTACATTTCCAACGGACCTTAAGTAGGACTATCACCAAGGGATGTGTTTGCGTGTCTGTGGTGAAAGAAGCTCTAAGTTGTGTATTCAGTGCTGGAGAGTGACACACTCTACACGGGTTACTCAGGGTTTTGAGAGCACCAACATGCTTCAAACTGAAACTGCCACAAGTTGTGTGTAGCATGCGGAAAGAAGGCTTGTCATTTCAAAGAAAGAAGAGAAAACCAAAATCCATGTAGTGAAACGAGCACACCAGTAATGGAGATATGCATTTGGACAGTTTCAAGCAGCAGCTCTTTGTGGACACTTGGAAACTGCGCTGTGAAAAAATTTCCTAGGAAGCGGGATTGGGCCAAAGTTGAAAGACCTTCCAAAACCAACCCAAAGAACTTAGCCAAACAATGAATGTTGCAATTAACTCCTGCAGGAAAGGTGCTTCTATGACACAACCCCCGAGCAGGTAGCTACATTCTGCACAGTACAAAATGCATATGAATTCCAGCATGAAAACTCACTCCAGAAGGATGAAATGCATGTTTCTCTCTGAAAGAACACTCAGCCACTATTCTTTTGCTTGCTGCTTCCAAATCTTTGTAGAAACGTGTGTTTTACTGCTGGAATACGTTTTAGGATGCATTGTTTCAATCTCTTGCAAGCCTCATGTTGTTTCTTAGACAATGTGGAAAAACAAGGAGTATGTTTCCCAAATCACTTGAAATCCAGGAAAACGCACACTGCATCAGTCTTCTTCAAACACGCTCTATCTCCTAATGTGTTGTGAATTTTCAACAAACCAGAAACGAACGGCATTTTGCAGTGAAATTCAGACGGGTATGTACAAGAGTTCATTCCTATTGGTTGCAGAGTGCAAAAGCATGATTGACTTCATGTTCTCCATGAAACCCTTACATTTCCAAATGAAAAGAGGTAGGACTTTCACCAAAGGATGTGTTTGCGTGTCTGTGGTGAAAGGAGCTCTAAGTTGTGTATTCAGTGCTGGAGAGTGACACACTCTACACAGGTTATTCAGGGTTTTAAGAGCACCAACATGCTGCAAACTGAATCTGCTACAAGGTGTGTGTAGCATGCGGAAAGAAGGCTTGTCATTTCAAAGAAAGAAGAGGAAACCAAAATCCAGGTAGTGAAACGAGCACCCCAGTATGGGAGATGTGCATTTGACAGTTTCAAGCAGCAGCTCTTTGTGGGCACTTGGAAACAGAGCTGTGAAAAATTTCGTACGAAGCGGATTTGGACAAAGCTGAAAGACCTTCCAAAACCAACCCTAAAGAACTTAGCCAAACAATGAATGTTGCAATAAGCTCCTGCAGGAAAGGTGCTTCTATGACACAGCCCCCTAGCAGGTAGGTACATCCTGCACAGTACAAATGCATTATAATTCCAGCATGAAAGTTCACTCCAGAAGGATGAAATGTTTGTGTTTCTCTCTGAAAGAACCGTCAGCCATTTGCTTTTCCTTGCTCCTTCAAAGCCTTTGTAGAAACGTGTGGTTTCACGGCTGGAGTACGTTTTGGGATGCATTTTTTCAATCTCTTGCAAGCCTCATGTTTCTTACACAATGTGGAAAAATAAGGAGTATGTTTCCCAAATCACTTGAAATCTAGGCAAACGCACACTGCATCACTCTTGCTCAAACACGCTCTTTCTCCTAATGTGTTGAGAACATTCAAGAAACCAGAAAACAAGGGCAATTTTCAGTGAAACTCAGTCGGGCATGTACAAGAGGTCATTTCTATTGGTAGTAGAGTGCAACAGCATGATTGACTTCATGTTCTCCATGTAACCCTTACATTTCCAACGGACCTGAAGTAGGACTTTCACCAAAGGATGTGTTTGCGTGTCTGTGGTGAAAGGAGCTCTAAGTTGTGTATTCAGTGCTGGAGAGTGACACACTCTACACAGGTTATCAGGGTTTTAAGAGCACCAACATGCTGCAAACTGAAACTGCTACAAGGTGTGTGTAGCATGCAGAAACAAAGCTTGTCATTTCAAAGAAAGAAGAGGAAACCAAAATCCAGGTAGTAAAACGAGCACCCCAGTATGGGAGATGTGCATTTGGACAGTTTCAAGCAGCAGCTCTTTGTGGGCACTTGGAAACAGGGCTGTGAAAAAATTTCGTACGAAACGGATTTGGACAAAGCTGAAAGACCTTCCAAAACCAACCCTAAAGAACTTAGCCAAACAATGAATGTTGCAATAAGCTCCTGCAGGAAAGGTGCTTCTATGACACAACCCCCGAGCAGGTAGCTACATTCTGCACAGTACAAATGCTTATTAATTCCAGCATGAAAATTCACTCCAGAAGGATGAAATGTGTGTGTTTCTCTCGGAAAGAACCCTCAGCCATTGGCTTTTGCTTGCTCCTTCAAAGCCTTTGTAGAAACGTGTGCTTTCACGGCTGGAGTACGTTTTGGGATGCATTTTTTCAATCTCTTGCAAGCCTCATGTTTCTTACACAATGTGGATAAATAAAAAGTATGTTTCCCAAGTCACTTGAAATCTAGGCCAACGCACACTGCATCACTCTTGCTCAAACACGCTCTTTCTCCTAATGTGTTGAGAACATTCAAGAAACCAGAAAACAAGGGCAATTTTCAGTGAAACTCAGTCGGGCATGTACAAGAGGTCATTTCTATTGGTAGTAGAGTGCAACAGCATGATTGACTTCATGTTCTCCATGAAACCCTTACATTTCCAAGGCACCTGAAGTAGGACTTTCACCAAAGTATGTGTTTGCGTGTCTGTGGTGAAAGGAGCTCTAAGTTGTGTATTCAGTGCTGGAGAGTGACACACTCTACACGGGTTACTCAAGGTTTTGAGAGCACCAACATGCTTCAAACTGAAACTGCCACAAGGTGTGTGTAGCATGTGGAAAGAAGGCTTGTCATTTCAAAGAAAGAAGAGAAAACCAAAATCCATGTAGTGAAACGAGCACACCAGTAATGGAGATATGCATGTCGACAGTTTCAAGCAGCAGCTCTTTATGGACACTTGGAAACAGGGCTGTGAAAAAATTTCCTAGGAAGCGGGATTGGGCCAAAGTTGAAAGACCTTCCAAAACCAACCCAAAGAACTTAGCCAAACAATGAATGTTGCAATAAGCTCCTGCAGGAAAGGTGCTTCTATGACACAACCCCCGAGCAGGTATCTACAGTCTGCACAGTACAAAATGCACATGCATTCCAGCATGAAAACTCACTCCAGAAGGATGAAATGTATGTTTCTCTCTGAAAGAACACTCAGCCACTATTCTTTTGCTTGCTCCTTCCAAATCTTTGTAGAAACGTGTGTTTTACTGCTGGAACACGTTTTAGGATGCATTGTTTCAATCTCTTGCAAGCCTCATTTTGTTTCTTAGACAATGTGGAAAAACAAGGAGTATGTTTCCCAAATCACTTGAAATCCAGGAAAACGCACACTGCATCAGTCTTCTTCAAACACGCTCTATCTCCTAATGTGTTGTGAATTTTCAAGAAACCAGAAACGAACGGCATTTTGCAGTGAAATTCAGACGGGTATGTACAAGAGTTCATTCCTATTGGTTGCAGAGTGCAAAAGCATGATTGACTTCATGTTCTCCATGAAACCCTTACATTTCCAAGTGAAAAGAGGTAGGACTTTCACCAAAGGATGTGTTTGCGTGTCTGTGGTGAAAGGAGCTCTAAGTTGTGTATTCAGTGCTGGAGAGTGACACACTCTACACAGGTTACTCAGGGTTTTAAGAGCACCAACATGCTGCAAACTGAAACTGCTACAAGGTGTGTGTAGCATGCAGAAAGAAGGCTTGTCATTTCAAACAAAGAAGAGGAAACCAAAATCCAGGTAGTGAAACGAGCACCCCAGTATGGGAGATGTGCATTTGGACAGTTTCAAGCAGCAGCTCTTTGTGGGCACTTGGAAACAGGGCTGTGAAAAATTTCGTACGAAGCGGATTTGGACAAAGCTGAAAGACCTTCCAAAACCAGCCCTAAAGAACTTAGCCAAACAATGAATGTTCCAATAAGCTCCTGCAAGAAAGGTGCTTCTATGACACAACCCCCGAGCAGGTAGCTACATTCTGCACAGTACAAATGCTTATTAATTCCAGCATGAAAATTCACTCCAGAAGGATGAAATGTGTGTGTTTCTCTCGGAAAGAACACTCAGCCATTGGCTTTTGCTTGCTCCTTCAAAGCCTTTGTAGAAACGTGTGCTTTCATGGCTGCAGTACGTTTTGGGATGCATTTTTTCAATCTCTTGCAAGCCTCATGTTTCTTACACAATGTGGAAAAATAAGGAGTATGTTTCCCAAGTCACTTGAAATCTAGGCAAACGCACACTGCATCACTCTTGCTCAAACACGCTCTTTCTCCTAATGTGTTGAGAACATTCAAGAAACCAGAAAACAAGGGCAATTTGCAGTGAAACTCAGCCGGGCATGTACAAGAGGTCATTTCTATTGGTAGTAGAGTGCAACAGCATGATGGACTTCATGTTCTCCATGTAACCCTTACATTTCCAACGGACCTTAAGTAGGACTATCACCAAGGGATGTGTTTGCGTGTCTGTGGTGAAAGAAGCTCTAAGTTGTGTATTCAGTGCTGGAGAGTGACACACTCTACACGGGTTACTCAGGGTTTTGAGAGCACCAACATGCTTCAAACTGAAACTGCCACAAGTTGTGTGTAGCATGCGGAAAGAAGGCTTGTCATTTCAAAGAAAGAAGAGAAAACCAAAATCCATGTAGTGAAACGAGCACACCAGTAATGGAGATATGCATTTGGACAGTTTCAAGCAGCAGCTCTTTGTGGACACTTGGAAACTGCGCTGTGAAAAAATTTCCTAGGAAGCGGGATTGGGCCAAAGTTGAAAGACCTTCCAAAACCAACCCAAAGAACTTAGCCAAACAATGAATGTTGCAATTAACTCCTGCAGGAAAGGTGCTTCTATGACACAACCCGCGAGCAGGTAGCTACATTCTGCACAGTACAAAATGCATATGAATTCCAGCATGAAAACTCACTCCAGAAGGATGAAATGCATGTTTCTCTCTGAAAGAACACTCAGCCATTATTCTTTTGCTTGCTGCTTCCAAATCTTTGTAGAAACGTGTGTTTTACTGCTGGAATACGTTTTAGGATGCATTGTTTCAATCTCTTGCAAGCCTCATGTTGTTTCTTAGACAATGTGGAAAAACAAGGAGTATGTTTCCCAAATCACTTGAAATCCAGGAAAACGCACACTGCATCAGTCTTCTTCAAACACGCTCTATCTCCTAATGTGTTGTGAATTTTCAACAAACCAGAAACGAACGGCATTTTGCAGTGAAATTCAGACGGGTATGTACAAGAGTTCATTCCTATTGGTTGCAGAGTGCAAAAGCATGATTGACTTCATGTTCTCCATGAAACCCTTACATTTCCAAATGAAAAGAGGTAGGACTTTCACCAAAGGATGTGTTTGCGTGTCTGTGGTGAAAGGAGCTCTAAGTTGTGTATTCAGTGCTGGAGAGTGACACACTCTACACAGGTTATTCAGGGTTTTAAGAGCACCAACATGCTGCAAACTGAATCTGCTACAAGGTGTGTGTAGCATGCGGAAAGAAGGCTTGTCATTTCAAAGAAAGAAGAGGAAACCAAAATCCAGGTAGTGAAACGAGCACCCCAGTATGGGAGATGTGCATTTGGACAGTTTCAAGCAGCAGCTCTTTGTGGGCACTTGGAAACAGAGCTGTGAAAAATTTCGTACGAAGCGGATTTGGACAAAGCTGAAAGACCTTCCAAAACCAACCCTAAAGAACTTAGCCAAACAATGAATGTTGCAATAAGCTCCTGCAGGAAAGGTGCTTCTATGACACAGCCCCCTAGCAGGTAGGTACATCCTGCACAGTACAAATGCATTATAATTCCAGCATGAAAGTTCACTCCAGAAGGATGAAATGTTTGTGTTTCTCTCTGAAAGAACCGTCAGCCATTTGCTTTTCCTTGCTCCTTCAAAGCCTTTGTAGAAACGTGTGGTTTCACGGCTGGAGTACGTTTTGGGATGCATTTTTTCAATCTCTTGCAAGCCTCATGTTTCTTACACAATGTGGAAAAATAAGGAGTATGTTTCCCAAATCACTTGAAATCTAGGCAAACGCACACTGCATCACTCTTGCTCAAACACGCTCTTTCTCCTAATGTGTTGAGAACATTCAAGAAACCAGAAAACAAGGGCAATTTTCAGTGAAACTCAGTCGGGCATGTACAAGAGGTCATTTCTATTGGTAGTAGAGTGCAACAGCATGATTGACTTCATGTTCTCCATGTAACCCTTACATTTCCAACGGACCTGAAGTAGGACTTTCACCAAAGGATGTGTTTGCGTGTCTGTGGTGAAAGGAGCTCTAAGTTGTGTATTCAGTGCTGGAGAGTGACACACTCTACACAGGTTATCAGGGTTTTAAGAGCACCAACATGCTGCAAACTGAAACTGCTACAAGGTGTGTGTAGCATGCAGAAACAAAGCTTGTCATTTCAAAGAAAGAAGAGGAAACCAAAATCCAGGTAGTAAAACGAGCACCCCAGTATGGGAGATGTGCATTTGGACAGTTTAAAGCAGCAGCTTTTTGTGGGCACTTGGAAACTGGGCTGTGAAAAAATTTCGTACGAAACGGATTTGGACAAAGCTGAAAGACCTTCCAAAACCAACCCTAAAGAACTTAGCCAAACAATGAATGTTCCAATAAGCTCCTGCAGGAAAGGTGCTTCTATGACACAGCCCCCTCGCAGGTAGGTACATCCTGCACAGTACAAATGCATTATAATTCCAGCATGAAAGTTCACTCCAGAAGGATGAAATGTTTGTGTTTCTCTCTGAAAGAACCGTCAGCCATTTGCTTTTCCTTGCTCCTTCAAAGCCTTTGTAGAAACGTGTGGTTTCACGGCTGGAGTACGTTTTGGGATGCATTTTTTCAATCTCTTTCAAGCCTCATGTTTCTTACACAATGTGGAAAAATAAGGAGTATGTTTCCCAAATCACTTGAAATCTAGGCAAACGCACACTGCATCACTCTTGCTCAAACACGCTCTTTCTCCTAATGTGTTGAGAACATTCAAGAAACCAGAAAACAAGGGCAATTTTCAGTGAAACTCAGTCGGGCATGTACAAGAGGTCATTTCTATTGGTAGTAGAGTGCAACAGCATGATTGACTTCATGTTCTCCATGTAACCCTTACATTTCCAACGGACCTGAAGTAGGACTTTCACCAAAGGATGTGTTTGCGTGTCTGTGGTGAAAGGAGCTCTAAGTTGTGTATTCAGTGCTGGAGAGTGACACACTCTACACAGGTTATCAGGGTTTTAAGAGCACCAACATGCTGCAAACTGAAACTGCTACAAGGTGTGTGTAGCATGCAGAAAGAAGGCTTGTCATTTCAAAGAAAGAAGAGGGAACCAAAATCCAGGTAGTGAAACGAGCACCCCAGTATGGGAGATGTGCATGTGGACAGTTTCAAGCAGCAGCTCTTTGTGGGCACTTGGAAACAGGGCTGTGAAAAATTTCGTACGAAGCGGATTTGGACAAAGCTGAAAGACCTTCCAAAACCAGCCCTAAAGAACTTAGCCAAACAATGAATGTTCCAATAAGCTCCTGCAAGAAAGGTGCTTCTATGACACAACCCCCGAGCAGGTAGCTACATTCTGCACAGTACAAATGCTTATTAATTCCAGCATGAAAATTCACTCCAGAAGAATAAAATGTGTGTGTTTCTCTCGGAAAGAACACTCAGCCATTGGCTTTTGCTTGCTCCTTCAAAGCCTTTGTAGAAACGTGTGCTTTCATGGCTGCAGTACGTTTTGGGATGCATTTTTTCAATCTCTTGCAAGCCTCATGTTTCTTACACAATGTGGAAAAATAAGGAGTATGTTTCTCAAGTCACTTGAAATCTAGGCAAACGCACACTGCATCACTCTTGCTCAAACACGCTCTTTCTCCTAATGTGTTGAGAACATTCAAGAAACCAGAAAACAAGGGCAATTTGCAGTGAAACTCAGTTGGGCATGTACAAGAGGTCATTTCTATTGGTAGTAGAGTGCAACAGCATGATGGACTTCATGTTCTCCATGTAACCCTTACATTTCCAACGGACCTTAAGTAGGACTATCACCAAGGGATGTGTTTGCGTGTCTGTGGTGAAAGAAGCTCTAAGTTGTGTATTCAGTGCTGGAGAGTGACACACTCTACACGGGTTACTCAGGGTTTTGAGAGCACCAACATGCTTCAAACTGAAACTGCCACAAGGTGTGTGTAGCATGCGGAAAGAAGGCTTGTCATTTCAAAGAAAGAAGAGAAAACCAAAATCCAGGTACTGAAACGAGCACCCCAGTATGGGAGATGTGCATGTGGACAGTTTCAAGCAGCAGCTCTTTGTGGACACTTGGAAACAAGGCTGTGAAAAATTTCGTACGAAGCGGATTTGGACAAAGCTGAAAGACCTTCTAAAGCCAGCCCTAAAGAAGTTAGCCAAACAATGAATGTTGCAATAAGCTCCTGTAGGAAAGGTGCTTCTATGACACAACCCTCGAGCAGGTAGCTACATTCTGCACAGTACAAATGCTTATTAATTCCAGCATGAAAACTCACTCCAGAAGGATGAAATGCATGTTTCTCTCTGAAATAACACTCAGCCACTATTCTTTTGCTTGCTCCTTCCAAATCTTTGTAGAAACGTGTGTTTTACTGCTGGAATACGTTTTAGGATGCATTGTTTCAATCTCTTGCAAGCCTCATGTTGTTTCTTAGACAATGTGGAAAAACAAGGAGTATGTTTCCCAAATCACTTGAAATCCAGGAAAACGCACACTGCATCAGTCTTCTTCAAACACGCTCTATCTCCTAATGTGTTGTGAATTTTCAACAAACCAGAAACGAACGGCATTTTGCAGTGAAATTCAGACGGGTATGTACAAGAGTTCATTCCTATTGGTTGCAGAGTGCAAAAGCATGATTGACTTCATGTTCTCCATGAAACCCTTACATTTCCAAATGAAAAGAGGTAGGACTTTCACCAAAGGATGTGTTTGCGTGTCTGTGGTGAAAGGAGCTCTAAGTTGTGTATTCAGTGCTGGAGAGTGACACACTCTACACAGGTTACTCAGGGTTTTAAGAGCACCAACATGCTGCAAACTGAAACTGCTACAAGGTGTGTGTAGCATGCGGAAAGAAGGCTTGTCATTTCAAAGAAAGAAGAGGAAACCAAAATCCAGGTAGTGAAACGAGCACCCCAGTATGGGAGATGTGCATGTGGACAGTTTCAAGCAGCAGCTCTTTGTGGGCACTTGGAAACAGGGCTGTGAAAAATTTCGTACGAAGCGGTTTTGGACAAAGCTGAAAGACCTTCCAAAACCAACCCTAAAGAACTTAGCCAAACAATGAATGTTGCAATAAGCTCCTGCAGGAAAGGTGCTTCTATGACACAGCCCCCTAGCAGGTAGGTACATCCTGCACAGTACAAATGCATTATAATTCCAGCATGAAAGTTCACTCCAGAAGGATGAAATGTTTGTGTTTCTCTCTGAAAGAACCGTCAGCCATTTGCTTTTCCTTGCTCCTTCAAAGCCTTTGTAGAAACGTGTGGTTTCACGGCTGGAGTACGTTTTGGGATGCATTTTTTCAATCTCTTGCAAGCCTCATGTTTCTTACACAATGTGGAAAAATAAGGAGTATGTTTCCCAAATCACTTGAAATCTAGGCAAACGCACACTGCATCACTCTTGCTCAAACACGCTCTTTCTCCTAATGTGTTGAGAACATTCAAGAAACCAGAAAACAAGGGCAATTTTCAGTGAAACTCAGTCGGGCATGTACAAGAGGTCATTTCTATTGGTAGTAGAGTGCAACAGCATGATTGACTTCATGTTCTCCATGTAACCCTTACATTTCCAACGGACCTGAAGTAGGACTTTCACCAAAGGATGTGTTTGCGTGTCTGTGGTGAAAGGAGCTCTAAGTTGTGTATTCAGTGCTGGAGAGTGACACACTCTACACAGGTTATCAGGGTTTCAAGAGCACCAACATGCTGCAAACTGAAACTGCTACAAGGTGTGTGTAGCATGCAGAAACAAAGCTTGTCATTTCAAAGAAAGAAGAGGAAACCAAAATCCAGGTAGTAAAACGAGCACCCCAGTATGGGAGATGTGCATTTGGACAGTTTCAAGCAGCAGCTCTTTGTGGGCACTTGGAAACAGGGCTGTGAAAAAATTTCGTACGAAACGGATTTGGACAAAGCTGAAAGACCTTCCAAAAAAAACCCTAAAGAACTTAGCCAAACAATGAATGTTCCAATAAGCTCCTGCAGGAAAGGTGCTTCTATAACACAGCCCCCTAGCAGGTAGGTACATCCTGCACAGTACAAATGCATTATAATTCCAGCATGAAAGTTCACTCCAGAAGGATGAAATGTTTGTGTTTCTCTCTGAAAGAACCGTCAGCCATTTGCTTTTCCTTGCTCCTTCAAAGCCTTTGTAGAAACGTGTGGTTTCACGGCTGGAGTACGTTTTGGGATGCATTTTTTCAATCTCTTGCAAGCCTCATGTTTCTTACACAATGTGGAAAAATAAGGAGTATGTTTCCCAAATCACTTGAAATCTAGGCAAACGCACACTGCATCACTCTTGCTCAAACACGCTCTTTCTCCTAATGTGTTGAGAACATTCAAGAAACCAGAAAACAAGGGCAATTTTCAGTGAAACTCAGTCGGGCATGTACAAGAGGTCATTTCTATTGGTAGTAGAGTGCAACAGCATGATTGACTTCATGTTCTCCATGTAACCCTTACATTTCCAACGGACCTGAAGTAGGACTTTCACCAAAGGATGTGTTTGCGTGTCTGTGGTGAAAGGAGCTCTAAGTTGTGTATTCAGTGCTGGAGAGTGACACACTCTACACAGGTTATCAGGGTTTTAAGAACACCAACATGCTGCAAACTGAAACTGCTACAAGGTGTGTGTAGCATGCAGAAAGAAGGCTTGTCATTTCAAAGAAAGAAGAGGAAACCAAAATCCAGGTAGTGAAACGAGCACCCCAGTATGGGAGATGTGCATGTGGACAGTTTCAAGCAGCAGCTCTTTGTGGACACTTGGAAACAGGGCTGTGAAAAATTTCGTACGTAGCGGATTTGGACAAAGCTGAAAGACCTTCCAAAGCCAGCCCTAAAGAACTTAGCCAAACAATGAATGTTGCAATAAGCTCCTGCAGGAAAGGTGCTTCTATGACACAACCCCCGAGCAGGTAGCTACATTCTGCACAGTACAAATGCTTATTAATTCCAGCATGAAAATTCACTCCAGAAGGATGAAATGTGTGTTTCTTTTGGAAAGAACCCTCAGCCATTGGCTTTTGCTTGCTCCTTCAAAGCCTTTGTAGAAACGTGTGCTTTCACGGCTGGAGTACGTTTTGGGATGCATTTTTTCAATCTCTTGCAAGCCTCATGTTTCTTACACAATGTGGAAAAATAAGGAATATGTTTCCCAAATCACTTGAAATCTAGGCAAACGCACACTGCATCACTCTTGCTCAAACACGCTCTTTCCCCTAATGTGTTGAGAACATTCAAGAAACCAGAAAACAAGGGCAATTTGCAGTGAAACTCAGTCGGGCATGTACAAGAGGTCATTTCTATTGGTAGTAGAGTGCAACAGCATGATTGACTTAATGTTCTCCATGAAACCCTTACATTTCCAAGGGACCTGAAGTAGGACTTTCACCAAAGGATGTGTTTGCGTGTCTGTGGTGAAAGGAGCTCTAAGTTGTGTATTCAGTGCTGGAGAGTGACACACTCTACACGGATTACTCACGGTTTTGAGAGCACCAACATGCTTCAAACTGCAACTGCCACAAGGTGTGTGTAGCATGCGGAAAGAAGGTTTGTCATTTCAAAGAAAGAAGAGAAAACCAAAATCCAGGTACTGAAACGAGCACCCCAGTATGGGAGATGTGCATGTGGACAGTTTCAAGCAGCAGCTCTTTGTGGACACTTGGAAACAGGGCTGTGAAAAAGTTTCCTAGGAAGCGGGATTGGGCCTAAGTTGAAAGACCTTCCAAAACCAACACAAAGAACTTAGCCAAACAATGAATGTTGCAATAAGCTCCTGCAGGAAAGGTGCTTCTATGACACAACCCCCGAGCAGGTAGCTACATTGTGCACAGTACAAAATGCATATGAATTCCAGCATGAAAACTCACTCCAGAAGGAGGAAATGCATGTTTCTCTCTGAAAGAACACTCAGCCACTATTCTTTTGCTTGCTCCTTCCAAATCTTTGTAGAAACGTGTGTTTTACTGCTGGAATACGTTTTAGGATGCATTGTTTCAATCTCTTGCAAGCCTCATGTTGTTTCTTAGACAATGTGGAAAAACAAGGAGTATGTTTCCCAAATCACTTGAAATCCAGGAAAACGCACACTGCATCAGTCTTCTTCAAACACGCTCTATCTCCTAATGTGTTGTGAACTTTCAACAAACCAGAAAAGAAGGGCATTTTGCAGTGAAATTCAGACGGGTATGTACAAGAGTTCATTCCTATTGGTTGCAGAGTGCAAAAGCATGATTGACTTCATGTTCTCCATGAAACCCTTACATTTCCAAGTGAAAAGAGGTAGGACTTTCACCAAAGGATGTGTTTGCGTGTCTGTGGTGAAAGGAGCTCTAAGTTGTGTATTCAGTGCTGGAGAGTGACACACTCTACACAGGTTACTCAGGGTTTTAAGAGCACCAACATGCTGCAAACTGAAACTGCTACAAGGTGTGTGTAGCATGCAGAAAGAAGGCTTGTCATTTCTAAGAAAGAAGAGGAAACCAAAATCCAGGTAGTGAAACGAGCACCCCAGTATGGGAGATGTGCATGTGGACAGTTTCAAGCAGCAGCTCTTTGTGGACACTTGGAAACAGGGCTGTGAAAAATTTCGTACGAAGCGGATTTGGACAAAGCTGAAAGACCTTCCAAAACCAGCCCTAAAGAACTTAGCCAAACAATGAATGTTGCAATAAGCTCCTGCAGGAAAGGTGCTTCTATGACACAACCCCCGAGCAGGTAGCTACATTCTGCACAGTACAAATGCTTATTAATTCCAGCATGAAAATTCACTCCAGAAGGATGAAATGTGTGTGTTTCTTTTGGAAAGAACCCTCAGCCATTGGCTTTTGCTTGCTCCTTCAAAGCCTTTGTAGAAACGTGTGCTTTCACGGCTGGAGTACGTTTTGGGATGCATTTTTTCAATCTCTTGCAAGCCTCATGTTTCTTACACAATGTGGAAAAATAAGGAATATGTTTCCCAAATCACTTGAAATCTAGGCCAACGCACACTGCATCACTCTTGCTCAAACACGCTCTTTCTCCTAATGTGTTGAGAACATTCAAGAAACCAGAAAACAAGGGCAATTTGCAGTGAAACTCAGTCGGGCATGTACAAGAGGTCATTTCTATTGGTAGTAGAGTGCAACAGCATGATTGACTTCATGTTCTCCATTTAACCCTTACATTTCCAAGGGACCTGAAGTAGGACTTTCACCAAAGAATGTGTTTGCGTGTCTGTGGTGAAAGGAGCTCTAAGTTGTGTATTCAGTGCTGGAGAGTGACACACTCTACACGGATTACTCACGGTTTTGAGAGCACCAACATGCTTCAAACTGCAACTGCCACAAGGTGTGTGTAGCATGCGGAAAGAAGGTTTGTCATTTCAAAGAAAGAAGAGAAAACCAAAATCCAGGTACTGAAACGAGCACACCAGTATGGGAGATGTGCATGTGGACAGTTTCAAGCAGCAGCTCTTTGTGGACACTTGGAAACAGGGCTGTGAAATAGTTTCCTAGGAAGCGGGATTGGGCCAAAGTTGAAAGACCTTCCAAAACCAACCCAAAGAACTTAGCCAAACAATGAATGTTGCAATAAGCTCCTGCAGGAAAGGTGCTTCTATGACACAACCCCCAAGCAGGTAGCTACATTCTGCACAGTACAAAATGCATATGAATTCCAGCATGAAAACTCACTCCAGAAGGATGAAATGCATGTTTCTCTCTGAAAGAACACTCAGCCACTATTCTTTTGCTTGCTTGTGGGGAGCCGGCGGGACTCCCCCCGGGAGGACCCGCCGGGCGAGGTGCTGCCCAGGGAGAAAGACCCGGGAGGCCCGCTTGCCCTAGTGCCATCAAGAGAGTAATCTCTGAGGCATTGACCCGAGTGGTGGGCAGCGGTGCTAGCACTCGCCCTGCTCCCCCCGCTCCCCCTCCATCCGAGGGACAGGGAACGGTTTGCATTCAGTGTCCCAGCTATCAATTTGCAGAGACCCATGCAACGGTATCAGTGGAAAATGCTTCCCCAGGGAGATGTGGATGAGTTAGTGGCCCCAGGCACATAGGAGCTGCCTGGGTGAGCTGCAGAGGTGCCCTCCTGCTCCCTGACCCAGTCCTTGAGGCACCAAAGCAACACTAAATTCTAGAAAGGCTAATTAGGAAGCTGGCCCCGGCCTGAAGGGTTAAAGGATAGTTAAGCCACATACCAAGCCAAGGACTCTATCCTCCCCAAAAGTTCCCATTAGAAGCCGAGATAAGGATACTTTCCAAGGCCTGAGCTCCTGCAGGAGGCAGGGTGTTTACTCTGAAAAGGCATTCGTAGGGCCTTGGAGGAATTACTTAGTATCGGGCTAAGGGAAGAAATGTGGGGCAGGGTGCTATTCAGCACAATCAACAGTGCCTGTATATATTGAGCGGAGAAAATAAACTCGGGGCTGGCAGCTGGCGACAGGAATGAGCTGCAGCCCTCCCGATCCCATCCTGTCTCTTGTCTTTCTTTTCCAATCCTCACCCCCTCAATCAGGTTCCCGTTCGACTGCCGGCAGGCTCCGGCAAGTGGCGCCCGAACAGGGACCTGAAAACCTGGGAACACGGTAGAGGACACCGCTCGGCGCCGCGCGGATAGCTATCGGGTAAGTGATAGCCGGAGGGAGCGGTCAGTATATCGGGAGTAAGAAATCATGGGCCAGGAGAACAGCAAGGTGCTGTTTGCACAGGTCTTGAAGGCAATGCTCCGTTCTAGGGGCGCTAAGGTTAGTACCACCCAGCTGCGTAATTTTTTGCAGTTTGTGGAGGAGGTGTGCCCTTGGTTTCCTGAAGAGGACACTGTTAATCTAGAAACTTGGAATAAAGTGGGAGAGCGTATACAGGCTTTTTTCCAGGCACACGGCCCTCAGAAGGTGCCTGTAGAGGCTTTTTCACTCTGGACCTTGGTCCGAGATTGCCTTGATCCCCGGCATGAAGGGGTGCGCATGGAGCCACCCCCTGCAGAGGCACCAGTCGAGCCTGTGAAGTGTTCGCAACTGGGGGGCGAGGCTTCCGCGGTGGAGCTACTCAGTGTCCGGTCAGACAAATTAAGCCCCAAGGAGGAACAAGATTCAGATGAGGCTGCGGCAGCTTATGAAAAAGACAGGTATGGGGAATTGGTGTTCCTGTCGCAGGAAAGCACAAACAAGCGCAGTCTCCTGGCCCCTGACCTCACAGTTGAAGGGTTGCAAAAGCAGATGCAGACCATGATGAGCCAAGTACGAGCCTTGCGGGAGGTCATGAAGGAAACTCCACCTGAGAACCCACAGGGCGGGGGTCGTGCTGGCCCCGGGCCGCCCTTTGGGAAACCTATGGCGGCCGGCCCTCTGCTCATAGATTTAGTAGAAGACCCTCCAGGCTATCCTGGTGAGGAAGGGGGCATCCCAGCTGAGGGGAGTGGAGTGGGGGTAGGGACTCCCGTCGGGGTCCGGGTTCTCGATCCTCGGGAGAGGGCCATGATTGCCCTGGCCCAGAAGAGCCCAGGTCAGGCTCGGGACCCTGGCTGGGGAAAGGTGCGCACAGACGCCACCCCAATGTCCCCCTTTCAGATGGCACTTAGCCAGGCTCGGCTAAGAGGGGAAGACCTGGAAGGGTTTGATTCTGAGTCAACGATGTGTTGTCCGGTGTTTGAACAGCCTGGCCAGGGTAATAATCCCCCCCAGAGATTTTATAGCCCTATGGATTTCAAGAAATTAAAAGAGCTTAAAATGGCGTGTGCACAATATGGGCCTACGGCTCCGTATACGGAGGCCATTTTAGAGGCGTTGGACACGGAATACAACATGTGCCCCAACGATTGGAAACAGCTAGCTCGAGCTTGCCTGTCTGGAGGGGATTACTTACTGTGGAAATCTGAGTATACAGATCAATGTGAGAAAGTCCATCGATTGAATATGAGGAATAACATACCCTCTGACCTTCAGGGTCTGCTGGGGGAAGGGCCGTATGCGGACACCCCGGCTCAGTTACAATTTGGGGTAGGGACCTATGCCCAGGTCTCTGCCGCGGCCAGGAAGGCCTGGAAGAAATTACCTACTACTAAAAATGTAACTATGGATCTGACCAAGATCAGACAGGGCCCAGATGAGCTCTACCAGGAGTTTGTCTCCCGGCTCCTTGATGCCGCAGGGAAACTGATAGGGGACGGGGAGGCTGGGGTAATCATTGTGAGGCAATTAGCTTTTGAAAATGCTAATACTGCATGCCAGGCAGCCCTGCGACCCTATCGCCACAAGGGGTCCCTCAATGATTACATTAGGCTTTGCCAAGATATTGGGCCCTCCTACACGACGGGAGTCACCCTCGCTGCTGCCCTCCGGGGACAAACAATGCAGCAATTTCTACAGCAACAGGGAAAGGGGCGCGGCAAGGGACGGCGAGTCCCTGGGCCCCCCGGCAGTTGTTTTTCCTGTGGCCAATTGGGCCATTTCACCAGAAATTGCCCGCAAAGGCCTCCTTCTGCCGCTCCAGGGGCTCCTGCGGGGCCTCCCCGTGGGGCGCCTCCAGGGCTCTGCCCGAGATGTAAAAAGGGGAATCACTGGGCCCGTGATTGTAGGTCCAAGCTTGATCTGCAAGGGCGGCCTCTTAGCTTTCCCTCTCAGTCGGGAAACTGGCAGAGGGGCCGGCCCCAGGCCCCGCAAACATATGGGGCTCTACAGGGGGAAACCTGGGGGAAGCCCCCCGAAAACAATCCATTTGTGACCTCTTCCGAGCCACCCCAGGGAGCGCCGGACTGGACCTCAGTTCTGCCGCCTACACAGTACTGACCCCGGCCATGGGAATACAGGCTCTGCCTACTGGGGTCTACGGCCCCCCGCCCGCAGGAACTATGGGACTCCTCTTAGGACGTAGCAGTAGTACCCTGAGAGGATTGTTAGTGGCCCCTGGAGTCATAGATCAGGATTATACCGGAGAGGTGAAGGTTATGGCTCATGCTCCTCACAATGTGGTGACAGTAGATAAAAGTCAGAGAATTGCCCAGCTTATTTTGTTGCCGCTGGTAGAACAGGGAAAAGTCAGGACGAATAAGGCTCGCGGGTCCCAGGGTTTCGGATCTTCTGATGCTTACTGGGTACAGCCCATTAAGAAAGATCGGCCGGAGATGACACTTTGGATCAATGAGAAGGCTTTTAGGGGTATACTAGATACTGGGGCGGATGTCTCAGTTATTTCCTTGAAACATTGGCCTGCCAACTGGCCTATTCAACCAGCAATGACCGACCTGCAAGGTATCGGTCAAAGTCGGACTCCGAAGATTAGCTCGGCGGTCTTAAGCTGGCGAGATGATGAGGGACATCAAGGAGAGTTTCAGCCCTATGTCTTATCTGACTTGCCTGTGAATCTGTGGGGGAGGGATGTCATGGAGCACATGGGGGTGTATATACACAGCTCGAGTCCGGCAGTTACGCAGCAGCTACTCGACCAGGGGCTCCTCCCCGCTCAAGGATTAGGAAGAGAAGGGCAGGGCATTACTGAACCCTTACAATCCCTGCCCCGACCAGGCCGCGCTGGCCTGGGGTATTTTTAGGAGGGGCCTTTGACTCTCCTGCTACCCATGCCGATAAAATTACCTGGAAGTCAGATCTTCCTGTATGGGTAGATCAATGGCCCCTGACTACTGAAAAAATAAAGGCTGCCCAGGAGCTGGTGCAGGAGCAGCTCCAACAGGGCCACATTGAGCCGTCTAATTCTCCCTGGAATTCACCTATATTTGTGATCAAGAAGAAGTCAGGGAAATGGAGATTACTCCAGGATCTTAGGAAGGTGAATGAGACCATGGAGCTCATGGGGGCCCTCCAGCCAGGCTTGCCTTCACCCGCGGCCATACCCCGTGATACATATAAGATTATTATTGACCTGAAAGACTGTTTTTATACTATTCCCCTTGATCCCCGGGACTGTCCACGGTTTGCCTTTAGCGTACCATCAGTAAATTTTCAGGAGCCTATGCAGCGATATCACTGGAAAGTGCTGCCTCAGGGAATGGCCAATAGCCCGACCCTGTGTCAAAAATTTGTGGCAACGGCCCTAGCTCGGGTAAGGCGTGAGTACCCAGCAGTGTACGTCTGTCACTACATGGATGACATCCTCATTGCCACTCACCATGAGGGACTGCTCCTCCGGGCATTTGCGAAAATGGAATCTGACTTGCAAAAACAAGGCCTGGTCATAGCCCCAGAAAAGGTCCAGAGGCAGCCCCCGTTTTCTTATCTTGGTTTTCATCTAGAGCCTGACCGATTTTTCTGTCAGAAAGTTCACCTTCGGCTAGACAAGCTCCAGACCTTGAATGATTTTCAAAAGTTGCTGGGGGATATCAACTGGATTAGACCTTATCTGGGGTTGACTACAGGGGAGCTCAAACCATTGTTTGACATTCTCAAGGGGGATGCAGATCCTGCATCCGCTAGACAGCTGACCCCGGAGGGACGTGAAGCCCTTGGGAGGGTGGAGCAAGCTATCCGCAGGCAGCAGGCAACATTTTGTGACTATAGTAGACCTTGGCAGGCCTGCATTTTGGCCACGGGCCATTCCCCTACTGCTGTCTTATGGCAAGACCGGCCACTACGGTGGGTGCACCTCCCTGCTTCCCCTGCCCGGGTCCTTGCTCCTTATTATGAACTTGTTGCTGTCCTTATTCAACAGGCTCGGGAAGAGTCCCGCCGCTACTTTGGCAGGGACCCTGCAAGCATTCTGGTGCCATATACACGAGAACAGGTCACCTGGTTATTCCAAACTTGTGATCCCTGGGGAATGGCCTTGGCTGGCTTTCCTGGGAACATTGATAATCATTATCCCCAAGACAAGCTTCTGCAATTCTTTCTGAAACATTCGGTTATCTTTCCAAGGATGGTATCTGCTACTCCACTGCCCGGGGCCGCTACTGTATTCACTGATGGGTCATCCACTGGCCTTGCGGCCTATGTCTATCAGGGCCAGGCTACCCGATGGGAGACCCCATATTCTTCCGCCCAAGAGGTGGAGTTGGCGGCCGTCCACCGGGTACTTTCAGATTTTGCTAATGAACCTTTGAATATTTTTTCCGACAGTCAATATGTGGTTCGGAGCCTCTCGGTCATCGAGACTGTCCCTTTTATTGGCACGATCAATTCTACTGTCCAGCAACTTTTTATGGCCATTCAAACGGCCATCCAAAATAGAGATCATCATTGCTACTTCGGACATATTAGAGCTCACACTAATCTGCCCGGACCCTTATCTCAGGGGAATCATCAGGCAGACCTAGCCACCAGAGCATACTTAATCGGAGTGCCTGCCGCACGGGCCTCACACGCCCTCCACCATCAGAATGCTCAGACGCTCCGATTACAATTTCAAATCCCCCGAGAAACCGCAAGGCAGATCGTAAAAGAATGTCACACATGTCCTACTTTAACCAGCATGCCTAGCTATGGAGTCAATCCTCGAGGGCTCCTTCCTAACCATCTCTGGCAGATGGACATTACTCATATCCCTAGTTTTGGAAAACAACGATATGTTCACATTACTATTGACACCTACTCAGGGTTTCTTGTTGCCTCTGCCCTCACAGGGGAGTCCAGTTCTCACGTCATTGCCCATTGCTTGCGCAGCATGTCTGTCCTAGGACAGCCCCGGGTTATTAAAACAGATAATGGACCGGGCTACACAGGCAAAAAGTTTCAAGCCTTTTGTATGCAATTGGGCATTCAGAGTAAGACAGGCATTCCTTATAACCCTCAAGGACAGGGTATTGTTGAACGAGCCCATGGCACGCTAAAAAATCAATTGCAAAAAATTAAAAAGGGGGAGCTGTACCCCTTAATCCCGCAAAATCAACTTAACCATGCTTTATTTATTCTTAATTTCTTAATTTTGGACGAGAAAGGTCGTTCTGCTGCGCAAAGGTTTTGGCAGCAGGCTGTTCCCCAAGATAAAGCCATGGTCAGGTGGAAGGACCCCCTTGAGGGTACGTGGCACGGGCCAGATCCGGTACTAATCTGGGGAAGAGGGCATGTTTGTGTTTTCCCGCAGGATGCCGAGACGCCGAGGTGGCTCCCGGAGAGGCTGGTACGACACGCGGCCCAAGACGCTAGAGGAACGGATGCAGGAGCTAACAATGAACCCTGAGCGTCAGTCGCGAAGTGCCCGGCGAAGAGCCTGGCGGGCACAACAACGCGCAGAGCAACTCATCAGAGGGCAAGGCATGACTGTCACACCCGAAACTCTATTCCTGGCAATGCTGGCTCTGCTTGCCGCGGCCCCTGGGGCTAGAGCAGAAACTCACTGGGCCTACCTGCCTAACCCACCTCTGCTGCAGCCAGTGACGTGGCAGCATGGAGAGGTACCTGTGTACACCAATGACACATGGACCATGGGGGGCCATTCCAGCAGGCACCTGCGAGCAGCGCGCGCTCCGGACTTTTCTTATTCAGGACACGCTAGTGACCAGCCTATTTGTTTCTCACGAACTGACCAGGTAGCCGGTTGTTTTTTGCTTAAAACTACTAAAATCAAGTAGCTCCTGCCAACTACGACAGGGGTTTTTTATGTCAACGGGACGGCGAGGACCTGGGTTCAATCAGCTCTGGACTGGACGCGGTGGTACGTGGACATCTGGTACCCTACTGGGAATGCCGCAGGCCATCCTTCTGGAGCCCCCCCTGGGGAGATCTCCATATGTGAGGCTGACGTTGTCAACCGCACCCAGCAGCCGCATTGGTTGAGCTGCCGGGGGAAAAATAGTATATTGATTAATGTGACAAGGGGATACCCGCTACAGGACTGGTCAGCTAAGGGCCCAAAATGGAAGGCGCTGGCCGAGTCCTTTTGGTCCGTACAGAAAGGGCCAATGCAATCTCAGCTATGGAGACTTACGGCAGCAATGGGAGGGGACATCATGGTGAATGAGGAACGGGGCAATGCAGCTGTACAAAAGGGCACCACACAATTCTACCGAAAGGTGCAGGCCTGCGTTCCCGAGCCTTATGCTCTTCTTGTGGGGTCACTTAATATTTCACGGAGTGGATCCTGGTGGACTATTGCATGCCATAACTGTACCCTTAGCACTTGTGTATATAGCATATCTCAGGATGAGCAACTCCTAATTCTGTATCAGCCCTCATTTGTAATGATCCCTGTCAAAGTCTCAGGGGAATGGTACAATGACCGAGGCTTGCAAGTAATCCGGCAGGTCACTGAGATGATGCTAAGAGGAAAGAGATTTATTGGGCTGCTTATCGCTGGCATAGCTACCCTTATTTCAGTGATAGCAGCCAGCGTCACTGCGGCCGGATCCCTCTCCCAAAGTATTCAAACTGCTCACCATGTCAATCAGCTCAGCGCTAATATCACCCAAGCGCTGGGAACACAAGAGGCCATTGACTTAAAAGTAGAAGAGAGGTTGAATGCCTTATACGACACTGTGTCGATCTTGGGAAGAGAAGTACAGAGTTTGAAGCTGCGGTTAGATCTTGACTGCCATGCAGATTATAAGCACATATGTGTTACCCGCAAGAAGTACAATGAGTCCACCCACCCCTGGGATCGAGTGCAGAGACACCTGGAGGGGATATGGCATGATGGAAATGTCTCCTTAGACTTAATGCAGCTACATCAGGAGATTCTCGCTCTGAGAGAAGCCCCGAAAATAGATACCTCCACAGCGGAGTTGGCTCAGGCTTGGGTGGAAGGGTTGAGGAAAGAATTTCCCTCAGCCAGTGACTGGAGACATGGTATAATAGGAATGGCTGGTCTGGCTGCCATCGTCCTGTTAGGTTTTCTGCTTACCCCATGCATTCTTAGAGCATTGCTGAAAGATGTACAAAATCTTAGAGTAGGACTCCACGCCTTGCAACTACGCACCCGTCCTGCCCCGCTTGAGCCTAGACCTTATATTTAAAAAATAAAAAAGGGGGAGATGTGGGGAGCCGGCGGGACTCCCCCCGGGAGGACCCGCCGGGCGAGGTGCTGCCCAGGGAGAAAGACCCGGGAGGCCCGCTTGCCCTAGTGCCATCAAGAGAGAAATCTCTGAGGCATTGACCCGAGTGGTGGGCAGCGGTGCTAGCACTCGCCCTGCTCCCCCCGCTCCCCCTCCATCCGAGGGACAGGGAACGGTTTGCATTCAGTGTCCCAGCTATCAATTTGCAGAGACCCATGCAACGGTATCAGTGGAAAATGCTTCCCCAGGGAGATGTGGATGAGTTAGTGGCCCCAGGCACATAGGAGCTGCCTGGGTGAGCTGCAGAGGTGCCCTCCTGCTCCCTGACCCAGTCCTTGAGGCACCAAAGCAACACTAAATTCTAGAAAGGCTAATTAGGAAGCTGGCCCCGGCCTGACGGGTTAAAGGATAGTTAAGCCACATACCAAGCCAAGGACTCTATCCTCCCCAAAAGTTCCCATTAGAAGCCGAGATAAGGATACTTTCCAAGGCCTGAGCTCCTGCAGGAGGCAGGGTGTTTACTCTGAAAAGGCATTCGTAGGGCCTTGGAGGAATTACTTAGTATCGGGCTAAGGGAAGAAATGTGGGGCAGGGTGCTATTCAGCACAATCAACAGTGCCTGTATATATTGAGTGGAGAAAATAAACTCGGGGCTGGCAGCTGGCAACAGGAATGAGCTGCAGCCCTCCCGATCCCATCCTGTCTCTTGTCTTTCTTTTCCAATCCTCACCCCCTCAATCAGGTTCCCGTTCGACTGCCGGCAGGCTCCGGCACTTGCTCCTTCCAAATCTTTGTAGAAACGTGTGTTTTACTGCTGGAATACGTTTTAGGATGCATTGTTTCAATCTCTTGCAAGCCTCATGTTGTTTCTTAGACAATGTGGAAAAACAAGGAGTATGTTTCCCAAATCACTTGAAATCCAGGAAAACGCACACTGCATCAGTCTTCTTCAAACACGCTCTATCTCCTAATGTGTTGTGAACTTTCAACAAACCAGAAAAGAAGGGCATTTTGCAGTGAAATTCAGACGGGTATGTACAAGAGTTCATTCCTATTGGTTGCAGAGTGCAAAAGCATGATTGACTTCATGTTCTCCATGAAACCCTTACATTTCCAAGTGAAAAGAGGTAGGACTTTCACCAAAGGATGTGTTTGCGTGTCTGTGGTGAAAGGAGCTCTAAGTTGTGTATTCAGTGCTGGAGAGTGACACACTCTACACAGGTTACTCAGGGTTTTAAGAGCACCAACATGCTGCAAACTGAAACTGCTACAAGGTGTGTGTAGCATGCAGAAAGAAGGCTTGTCATTTCAAAGAAAGAAGAGGACACCAAAATCCAGGTAGTCAAACGAGCACCCCAGTATGGGAGATGTGCATGTGGACAGTTTCAAGCAGCAGCTCTTTGTGGACACTTGGAAACAGGGCTGTGAAAAATTTCGTACGAAGCGGATTTGGACAAAGCTGAAAGACCTTCCAAAACCAGCCCTAAAGAACTTAGCCAAACAATGAATGTTGCAATAAGCTCCTGCAGGAAAGGTGCTTCTATGACACAACCCCCGAGCAGGTAGCTACATTCTGCACAGTACAAATGCTTATTAATTCCAGCATGAAAATTCACTCCAGAAGGATGAAATGTGTGTGTTTCTTTTGGAAAGAACCCTCAGCCATTGGCTTTTGCTTGCTCCTTCAAAGCCTTTGTAGAAACGTGTGCTTTCACGGCTGGAGTACGTTTTGGGATGCATTTTTTCAATCTCTTGCAAGCCTCATGTTTCTTACACAATGTGGATAAATAAGGAGTATGTTTCCCAAGTCACTTGAAATCTAGGCCAATGCACACTGCATCACTCTTGCTCAAACACGCTCTTTCTCCTAATGTGTTGAGAACATTCAAGAAACCAGAAAACAAGGGCAATTTGCAGTGAAACTCAGTCGGGCATGTACAAGAGGTCATTTCTATTGGTAGTAGAGTACAACAGCATGATTGACTTCATGTTCTCCATGAAACCCTTACATTTCCAAGGGAACTGAAGTAGGACTTTCACCAAAGGATGTGTTTGCGTGTCTGTGGTGAAAGGAGCTCTAAGTTGTGTATTCAGTGCTTGAGAGTGACACACTCTACACGGATTACTCACGGTTTTGAGAGCACCAACATGCTTCAAACTGCAACTGCCCCAAGGTGTGTGTAGCATGCGGAAAGAAGGTTTGTCATTTCAAAGAAAGAGGAGAAAACCAAAATCCAGGTACTGAAACGAGCACACCAGTATGGGAGATGTGCATGTGGACAGTTTCAAGCAGCAGCTCTTTGTGGACACTTGGAAACAGGGCTGTGAAAAGTTTGCTAGGAAGCGGGATTGGGCCAAAGTTGAAAGACCTTCCAAAACCAACCCAAAGAACTTAGCCAAACAATGAATGTTGCAAGAAGCTCCTGCTGGAAAGGTGCTTCTATGACACAACCCCCGAGCAGGTAGCTACATTGTGCACAGTACAAAATGCATATGAATTCCAGCATGAAAACTCACTCCAGAAGGATGAAATGCATGTTTCTCTCTGAAAGAACACTCAGCCACTATTCTTTTGCTTGCTCCTTCCAAATCTTTGTAGAAACGTGTGTTTTACTGCTGGAATACGTTTTAGGATGCATTGTTTCAATCTCTTGCAAGCCTCATGTTGTTTCTTAGACAATGTGGAAAAACAAGGAGTATGTTTCCCAAATCACTTGAAATCCAGGAAAACGCACACTGCATCAGTCTTCTTCAAACACGCTCTATCTCCTAATGTGTTGTGAACTTTCAACAAACCAGAAAAGAAGGGCATTTTGCAGTGAAATTCAGACGGGTATGTACAAGAGTTCATTCCTATTGGTTGCAGAGTGCAAAACCATGATTGACTTCATGTTCTCCATGAAACCCTTACATTTCCAAGCGAAAAGAGGTAGGACTTTCACCAAAGGATGTGTTTGCGTGTCTGTGGTGAAAGGAGCTCTAAGTTGTGTATTCAGTGCTGGAGAGTGACACACTCTACACAGGTTACTCAGGGTTTTAAGAGCACCAACATGCTGCAAACTGAAACTGCTACAAGGTGTGTGTAGCATGCAGAAAGAAGGCTTGTCATTTCAAAGAAAGAAGAGGACACCAAAATCCAGGTAGTGAAACGAGCACCCCAGTATGGGAGCTGTGCATGTGGACAGTTTCAAGCAGCAGCTCTTTGTGGACACTTGGAAACAGGGCTGTGAAAAATTTCGTACGAAGCGGATTTGGACAAAGCTGAAAGACCTTCCAAAACCAACCCTAAAGAACTTAGCCAAACAATGAATGTTGCAATAAGCTCCTGCAGGAAAGGTGCTTCTATGACACAACCCCCGAGCAGGTAGCTACATTCTGCACAGTACAAATGCTTATTAATTCCAGCATGAAAATTCACTCCAGAAGGATGAAATGTGTGTGTTTCTTTTGGAAAGACCCCTCAGCCATTGGATTTTGCTTGCTCTTTCAAAGCCTTTGTAGAAACGTGTGCTTTCACGGCTGGAGTACGTTTTGGGATGCATTTTTTCAATCTCTTGCAAGCCTCATGTTTCTTACACAATGTGGAAAAATAAGGAGTATGTTTCCCAAATCACTTGAAATCTAGGCAAACGCACACTGCATCACTCTTGCTCAAACACGCTCTTTCTCCTAATGTGTTGAGAACATTCAAGAAACCAGAAAACAAGGGCAATTTGCAGTGAAACTCAGTCGGGCATGTACAAGAGGTCATTTCTATTGGTAGTAGAGTGCAACAGCATGATTGACTTCATGTTCTCCATGTAACCCTTACATTTCCAACGGACCTGAAGAAGGACTTTAACCAAAGGATGTGTTTGCGTGTCTGTGGTGAAAGGAGCTCTAAGTTGTGTATTCAGTGCTGGAGAGTGACACACTCTACACGGATTACTCACGGTTTTGAGAGCACCAACATGCTTCAAACTGCAACTGCCACAAGGTGTGTGTAGCATGCGGAAAGAAGGTTTGTCATTTCAAAGAAAGAAGAGAAAACCAAAATCCAGGTACTGAAACGAGCACACCAGTATGGGAGATGTGCATGTGGACAGTTTCAAGCAGCAGCTCTTTGTGGACACTTGGAAACAGGGCTGTGAAAAAGTTTGCTAGGAAGCGGGAATGGGCCAAAGTTGAAAGACCTTCCAAAACCAACCCAAAGAACTTAGCCAAACAATGAATGTTGCAATAAGCTCCTGCTGGAAAGGTGCTTCTATGACACAACCACCGAGCAGGTAGCTACATTGTGCACAGTACAAAATGCATATGAATTCCAGCATGAAAACTCACTCCAGAAGGATGAAATGCATGTTTCTCTCTGAAAGAACACTCAGCCACTATTCTTTTGCTTGCTCCTTCCAAATCTTTGTAGAAACGTGTGTTTTACTGCTGGAATACGTTTTAGGATGCATTGTTTCAATCTCTTGCAAGCCTCATGTTGTTTCTTAGACAATGTGGAAAAACAAGGAGTATGTTTCCCAAATCACTTGAAATCCAGGAAAACGCACACTGCATCAGTCTTCTTCAAACACGCTCTATCTCCTAATGTGTTGTGAACTTTCAACAAACCAGAAAAGAAGGGCATTTTGCAGTGAAATTCAGACGGGAATGTACAAGAGTTCATTCCTATTGGTTGCAGAGTGCAAAAGCATGATTGACTTCATGTTCTCCATGAAACCCTTACATTTCCAAGTGAAAAGAGGTAGGACTTTCACCAAAGGATGTGTTTGCGTGTCTGTGGTGAAAGGAGCTCTAAGTTGTGTATTCAGTGCTGGAGAGTGACACACTCTACACAGGTTACTCAGGGTTTTAAGAGCACCAACATGCTGCAAACTGAAACTGCTACAAGGTGTGTGTAGCATGCAGAAAGAAGGCTTGTCATTTCAAAGAAAGAAGAGGAAACCAAAATCCAGGTAGTGAAACGAGGACCCCAGTATGGGAGATGTGCATGTGGACAGTTTCAAGCAGCAGCTCTTTGTGGACACTTGGAAACAGGGCTGTGAAAAATTTCGTACGAAGCGGATTTGGACAAAGCTGAAAGACCTTCCAAAACCAGCCCTAAAGAACTTAGCCAAACAATGAATGTTGCAATAAGCTCCTGCAGGAAAGGTGCTTCTATGACACAACCCCCGAGCAGGTAGCTACATTCTGCACAGTACAAATGCTTATTAATTCCAGCATGAAAATTCACTTCAGAAGGATGAAATGTGTGTGTTTCTTTTGGAAAGAACCCTCAGCCATTGGCTTTTGCTTGCTCCTTCAAAGCCTTTGTAGAAACGTGTGCTTTCACGGCTGGAGTACGTTTTGGGATGCATTTTTTCAATCTCTTGCAAGCCTCATGTTTCTTACACAATGTGGATAAATAAGGAGTATGTTTCCCAAGTCACTTGAAATCTAGGCCAATGCACACTGCATCACTCTTGCTCAAACACGCTCTTTCTCCTAATGTGTTGAGAACATTCAAGAAACCAGAAAACAAGGGCAATTTGCAGTGAAACTCAGTCGGGCATGTACAAGAGGTCATTTCTATTGGTAGTAGAGTACAACAGCATGATTGACTTCATGTTCTCCATGAAACCCTTACATTTCCAAGGGAACTGAAGTAGGACTTTCACCAAAGGATGTGTTTGCGTGTCTGTGGTGAAAGGAGCTCTAAGTTGTGTATTCAGTGCTTGAGAGTGACACACTCTACACGGATTACTCACGGTTTTGAGAGCACCAACATGCTTCAAACTGCAACTGCCACAAGGTGTGTGTAGCATGCGGAAAGAAGGTTTGTCATTTCAAAGAAAGAGGAGAAAACCAAAATCCAGGTACTGAAACGAGCACACCAGTATGGGAGATGTGCATGTGGACAGTTTCAAGCAGCAGCTCTTTGTGGACACTTGGAAACAGGGCTGTGAAAAGTTTGCTAGGAAGCGGGATTGGGCCAAAGTTGAAAGACCTTCCAAAACCAACCCAAAGAACTTAGCCAAACAATGAATGTTGCAAGAAGCTCCTGCTGGAAAGGTGCTTCTATGACACAACCCCCGAGCAGGTAGCTACATTGTGCACAGTACAAAATGCATATGAATTCCAGCATGAAAACTCACTCCAGAAGGATGAAATGCATGTTTCTCTCTGAAAGAACACTCAGCCACTATTCTTTTGCTTGCTCCTTCCAAATCTTTGTAGAAACGTGTGTTTTACTGCTGGAATACGTTTTAGGATGCATTGTTTCAATCTCTTGCAAGCCTCATGTTGTTTCTTAGACAATGTGGAAAAACAAGGAGTATGTTTCCCAAATCACTTGAAATCCAGGAAAACGCACACTGCATCAGTCTTCTTCAAACACGCTCTATCTCCTAATGTGTTGTGAACTTTCAACAAACCAGAAAAGAAGGGCATTTTGCAGTGAAATTCAGACGGGTATGTACAAGAGTTCATTCCTATTGGTTGCAGAGTGCAAAACCATGATTGACTTCATGTTCTCCATGAAACCCTTACATTTCCAAGCGAAAAGAGGTAGGACTTTCACCAAAGGATGTGTTTGCGTGTCTGTGGTGAAAGGAGCTCTAAGTTGTGTATTCAGTGCTGGAGAGTGACACACTCTACACAGGTTACTCAGGGTTTTAAGAGCACCAACATGCTGCAAACTGAAACTGCTACAAGGTGTGTGTAGCATGCAGAAAGAAGGCTTGTCATTTCAAAGAAAGAAGAGGACACCAAAATCCAGGTAGTGAAACGAGCACCCCAGTATGGGAGCTGTGCATGTGGACAGTTTCAAGCAGCAGCTCTTTGTGGACACTTGGAAACAGGGCTGTGAAAAATTTCGTACGAAGCGGATTTGGACAAAGCTGAAAGACCTTCCAAAACCAGCCCTAAAGAACTTAGCCAAACAATGAATGTTGCAATAAGCTCCTGCAGGAAAGGTGCTTCTATGACACAACCCCCGAGCAGGTAGCTACATTCTGCACAGTACAAATGCTTATTAATTCCAGCATGAAAATTCACTCCAGAAGGATGAAATGTGTGTGTTTCTTTTGGAAAGACCCCTCAGCCATTGGATTTTGCTTGCTCTTTCAAAGCCTTTGTAGAAACGTGTGCTTTCACGGCTGGAGTACGTTTTGGGATGCATTTTTTCAATCTCTTGCAAGCCTCATGTTTCTTACACAATGTGGAAAAATAAGGAGTATGTTTCCCAAATCACTTGAAATCTAGGCAAACGCACACTGCATCACTCTTGCTCAAACACGCTCTTTCTCCTAATGTGTTGAGAACATTCAAGAAACCAGAAAACAAGGGCAATTTGCAGTGAAACTCAGTCGGGCATGTACAAGAGGTCATTTCTATTGGTAGTAGAGTGCAACAGCATGATTGACTTCATGTTCTCCATGTAACCCTTACATTTCCAACGGACCTGAAGAAGGACTTTAACCAAAGGATGTGTTTGCGTGTCTGTGGTGAAAGGAGCTCTAAGTTGTGTATTCAGTGCTGGAGAGTGACACACTCTACACGGATTACTCACGGTTTTGAGAGCACCAACATGCTTCAAACTGCAACTGCCACAAGGTGTGTGTAGCATGCGGAAAGAAGGTTTGTCATTTCAAAGAAAGAAGAGAAAACCAAAATCCAGGTACTGAAACGAGCACACCAGTATGGGAGATGTGCATGTGGACAGTTTCAAGCAGCAGCTCTTTGTGGACACTTGGAAACAGGGCTGTGAAAAAGTTTGCTAGGAAGCGGGAATGGGCCAAAGTTGAAAGACCTTCCAAAACCAACCCAAAGAACTTAGCCAAACAATGAATGTTGCAATAAGCTCCTGCTGGAAAGGTGCTTCTATGACACAACCACCGAGCAGGTAGCTACATTGTGCACAGTACAAAATGCATATGAATTCCAGCATGAAAACTCACTCCAGAAGGATGAAATGCATGTTTCTCTCTGAAAGAACACTCAGCCACTATTCTTTTGCTTGCTCCTTCCAAATCTTTGTAGAAACGTGTGTTTTACTGCTGGAATACGTTTTAGGATGCATTGTTTCAATCTCTTGCAAGCCTCATGTTGTTTCTTAGACAATGTGGAAAAACAAGGAGTATGTTTCCCAAATCACTTGAAATCCAGGAAAACGCACACTGCATCAGTCTTCTTCAAACACGCTCTATCTCCTAATGTGTTGTGAACTTTCAACAAACCAGAAAAGAAGGGCATTTTGCAGTGAAATTCAGACGGGAATGTACAAGAGTTCATTCCTATTGGTTGCAGAGTGCAAAAGCATGATTGACTTCATGTTCTCCATGAAACCCTTACATTTCCAAGTGAAAAGAGGTAGGACTTTCACCAAAGGATGTGTTTGCGTGTCTGTGGTGAAAGGAGCTCTAAGTTGTGTATTCAGTGCTGGAGAGTGACACACTCTACACAGGTTACTCAGGGTTTTAAGAGCACCAACATGCTGCAAACTGAAACTGCTACAAGGTGTGTGTAGCATGCAGAAAGAAGGCTTGTCATTTCAAAGAAAGAAGAGGAAACCAAAATCCAGGTAGTGAAACGAGGACCCCAGTATGGGAGATGTGCATGTGGACAGTTTCAAGCAGCAGCTCTTTGTGGACACTTGGAAACAGGGCTGTGAAAAATTTCGTACGAAGCGGATTTGGACAAAGCTGAAAGACCTTCCAAAACCAGCCCTAAAGAACTTAGCCAAACAATGAATGTTGCAATAAGCTCCTGCAGGAAAGGTGCTTCTATGACACAACCCCCGAGCAGGTAGCTACATTCTGCACAGTACAAATGCTTATTAATTCCAGCATGAAAATTCACTTCAGAAGGATGAAATGTGTGTGTTTCTTTTGGAAAGAACCCTCAGCCATTGGCTTTTGCTTGCTCCTTCAAAGCCTTTGTAGAAACGTGTGCTTTCACGGCTGGAGTACGTTTTGGGATGCATTTTTTCAATCTCTTGCAAGCCTCATGTTTCTTACACAATGTGGAAAAATAAGGAGTATGTTTCCCAAATCACTTGAAATCTAGGCAAACGCACACTGCATCACTCTGGCTTAAACACGCTCTTTCTCCTAATGTGTTGAGAACATTCAAGAAACCAGAAAACAAGGGCAATTTGCAGTGAAACTCAGTCGGGCATGTACAAGAGGTCATTTCTATTGGTAGTAGAGTGCAACAGCATGATTGACTTCATGTTCTCCATGAAACCCTTACATTTCCAAGTGAAAAGAGGTAGGACTTTCACCAAAGGATTTGTTTGCGTGTCTGTGGTGAAAGGAGCTCTAAGTTGTGTATTCAGTGCTGGAGAGTGACACAGTCTACACAGGTTACTCAGGGTTTTAAGAGCACCAACATGCTGCAAACTGAAACTGCTACAAGGTGTGTGTAGCATGCAGAAAGAAGGCTTGTCATTTCAAAGAAAGAAGAGGAAACCAAAATCCAGGTAGTGAAACGAGCACGCCAGAATGGGAGATGTGCATGTGGACAGTTTCAAGCAGCAGCTCTTTGTGGACACTTGGAAACAGGGCTGTGAAAAATTTCGTACGATGCGGATTTGGACAAAGCTGAAAGACCTTCCAAAACCAGCCCTAAAGAACTTAGCCAAACAATGAATGTTGCAATAAGCTCCTGCAGGAAAGGTGCTTCTATGACACAACCCCCGAGCAGGTAGCTACATTCTGCACAGTACAAATGCTTATTAATTCCAGCATGAAAATTCACTCCAGAAGGATGAAATGTGTGTGTTTCTTTTGGAAAGAACCCTCAGCCATTGGCTTTTGCTTGCTCTTTCAAAGCCTTTGTAGAAACGTGTGCTTTCACGGCTGGAGTACGTTTTGGGATGCATTTTTTCAATCTCTTGCAAGCCTCATGTTTCTTACACAATGTGGAAAAATAAGGAGTATGTTTCCCAAATCACTTGAAATCTAGGCCAACGCACACTGCATCACTCTTGCTCAAACACGCTCTTTCTCCTAATGTGTTGAGAACATTCAAGAAACCAGAAAACAAGGGCAATTTGCAGTGAAACTCAGTCGGGCATGTACAAGAGGTCATTTCTATTGGTAGTAGAGTGCAACAGCATGATTGACTTCATGTTCTCCATGAAACCCTTACATTTCCAAGGGACCTGAAGTAGGACTTTCACCAAAGAATGTGTTTGCGTGTCTGTGGTGAAAGGAGCTCTAAGTTGTGTATTCAGTGCTTGAGAGTGACACACTCTACACGGATTACTCACGGTTTTGAGAGCACCAACATGCTTCAAACTGCAACTGCCACAAGGTGTGTGTAGCATGCGGAAAGAAGGTTTGTCATTTCAAAGAAAGAAGAGAAAACCAAAGTCCAGGTACGGAAACGAGCACACCAGTATGGGAGATGTGCATGTGGACAGTTTCAAGCAGCAGCTCTTTGTGGACACTTGGAAACAGGGCTGTGAAAAGTTTGCTAGGAAGCGGGATTGGGCCAAAGTTGAAAGACCTTCCAAAACCAACCCAAAGAACTTAGCCAAACAATGAATGTTGCAATAAGCTCCTGCTGGAAAGGTGCTTCTATGACACAACCCCCGAGCAGGTAGCTACATTCTGTACAGTACAAAATGCATATGAATTCCAGCATGAAAACTCACTCCAGAAGGATGAAATGCATGTTTCTCTCTGAAAGAACACTCAGCCACTATTCTTTTGCTTGCTGCTTCCAAATCTTTGTAGAAACGTGTGTTTTACTGCTGGAATACGTTTTAGGATGCATTGTTTCAATCTCTTGCAAGCCTCATGTTGTTTCTTAGACAATGTGGAAAAACAAGGAGTATGTTTCCCAAATCACTTGAAATCCAGGAAAACGCACACTGCATCAGTCTTCTTCAAACACGCTCTATCTCCTAATGTGTTGTGAACTTTCAACAAACCAGAAAAGAAGGGCATTTTGCAGTGAAATTCAGACGGGTATGTACAAGAGTTCATTCCTATTGGTTGCAGAGTGCAAAACCATGATTGACTTCATGTTCTCCATGAAACCCTTACATTTCCAAGCGAAAAGAGGTAGGACTTTCACCAAAGGATGTGTTTGCGTGTCTGTGGTGAAAGGAGCTCTAAGTTGTGTATTCAGTGCTGGAGAGTGACACACTCTACACAGGTTACTCAGGGTTTTAAGAGCACCAACATGCTGCAAACTGAAACTGCTACAAGGTGTGTGTAGCATGCAGAAAGAAGGCTTGTCATTTCAAAGAAAGAAGAGGACACCAAAATCCAGGTAGTGAAACGAGCACCCCAGTATGGGAGCTGTGCATGTGGACAGTTTCAAGCAGCAGCTCTTTGTGGACACTTGGAAACAGGGCTGTGAAAAATTTCGTACGAAGCGGATTTGGACAAACCTGAAATACCTTCCAAAACCAGCCCTAAAGAACTTAGCCAAACAATGAATGTTGCAATAAGCTCCTGCAGGAAAGGTGCTTCTATGACACAACCCCCGAGCAGGTAGCTACATTCTGCACAGTACAAATGCTTATTAATTCCAGCATGAAAATTCACTCCAGAAGGATGAAATGTGTGTGTTTCTTTTGGAAAGAACCCTCAGCCATTGGCTTTTGCTTGCTCTTTCAAAGCCTTTGTAGAAACGTGTGCTTTCACGGCTGGAGTACGTTTTGGGATGCATTTTTTCAATCTCTTGCAAGCCTCATGTTTCGTACACAATGTGGAAAAATAAGGAGTATGTTTCCCAAATCACTTGAAATCTAGGCCAACGCACACTGCATCACTCTTGCTCAAACACGCTCTTTCTCCTAATGTGTTGAGACCATTCAAGAAACCAGAAAACAAGGGCAATTTGCAGTGAAACTCAGTCGGGCATGTACAAGAGGTCATTTCTATTGGTAGTAGAGTGCAACAGCATGATTGACTTCATGTTCTCCATGAAACCCTTACATTTCCAAGTGAAAAGAGGTAGGACTTTCACCAAAGGATTTGTTTGCGTGTCTGTGGTGAAAGGAGCTCTAAGTTGTGTATTCAGTGCTGGAGAGTGACACAGTCTACACAGGTTACTCAGGGTTTTAAGAGCACCAACATGCTGCAAACTGAAACTGCTACAAGGTGTGTGTAGCATGCAGAAAGAAGGCTTGTCATTTCAAAGAAAGAAGAGGAAACCAAAATCCAGGTAGTGAAACGAGCACGCCAGAATGGGAGATGTGCATGTGGACAGTTTCAAGCAGCAGCTCTTTGTGGACACTTGGAAACAGGGCTGTGAAAAATTTCGTACGATGCGGATTTGGACAAAGCTGAAAGACCTTCCAAAACCAGCCCTAAAGAACTTAGCCAAACAATGAATGTTGCAATAAGCTCCTGCAGGAAAGGTGCTTCTATGACACAACCCCCGAGCAGGTAGCTACATTCTGCACAGTACAAATGCTTATTAATTCCAGCATGAAAATTCACTCCAGAAGGATGAAATGTGTGTGTTTCTTTTGGAAAGAACCCTCAGCCATTGGCTTTTGCTTGCTCCTTCAAAGCCTTTGTAGAAACGTGTGCTTTCACGGCTGGAGTACGTTTTGGGATGCATTTTTTCAATCTCTTGCAAGCCTCATGTTTCTTACACAATGTGGAAAAATAAGGAGTATGTTTCCCAAATCACTTGAAATCTAGGCCAACGCACACTGCATCACTCTTGCTCAAACACGCTCTTTCTCCTAATGTGTTGAGAACATTCAAGAAACCAGAAAACAAGGGCAATTTGCAGTGAAACTCAGTCGGGCATGTACAAGAGGTCATTTCTATTGGTAGTAGAGTGCAACAGCATGATTGACTTCATGTTCTCCATGAAACCCTTACATTTCCAAGGGACCTGAAGTAGGACTTTCACCAAAGAATGTGTTTGCGTGTCTGTGGTGAAAGGAGCTCTAAGTTGTGTATTCAGTGCTTGAGAGTGACACACTCTACACGGATTACTCACGGTTTTGAGAGCACCAACATGCTTCAAACTGCAACTGCCACAAGGTGTGTGTAGCATGCGGAAAGAAGGTTTGTCATTTCAAAGAAAGAAGAGAAAACCAAAGTCCAGGTACGGAAACGAGCACACCAGTATGGGAGATGTGCATGTGGACAGTTTCAAGCAGCAGCTCTTTGTGGACACTTGGAAACAGGGCTGTGAAAAGTTTGCTAGGAAGCGGGATTGGGCCAAAGTTGAAAGACCTTCCAAAACCAACCCAAAGAACTTAGCCAAACAATGAATGTTGCAATAAGCTCCTGCTGGAAAGGTGCTTCTATGACACAACCCCCGAGCAGGTAGCTACATTCTGCACAGTACAAAATGCATATGAATTCCAGCATGAAAACTCACTCCAGAAGGATGAAATGCATGTTTCTCTCTGAAAGAACACTCAGCCACTATTCTTTTGCTTGCTCCTTCCAAATCTTTGTAGAAACGTGTGTTTTACTGCTGGAATACGTTTTAGGATGCATTGTTTCAATCTCTTGCAAGCCTCATGTTGTTTCTTAGACAATGTGGAAAAACAAGGAGTATGTTTCCCAAATCACTTGAAATCCAGGAAAACGCACACTGCATCAGTCTTCTTCAAACACGCTCTATCTCCTAATGTGTTGTGAACTTTCAACAAACCAGAAAAGAAGGGCATTTTGCAGTGAAATTCAGACGGGTATGTACAAGAGTTCATTCCTATTGGTTGCAGAGTGCAAAACCATGATTGACTTCATGTTCTCCATGAAACCCTTACATTTCCAAGCGAAAAGAGGTAGGACTTTCACCAAAGGATGTGTTTGCGTGTCTGTGGTGAAAGGAGCTCTAAGTTGTGTATTCAGTGCTGGAGAGTGACACACTCTACACAGGTTACTCAGGGTTTTAAGAGCACCAACATGCTGCAAACTGAAACTGCTACAAGGTGTGTGTAGCATGCAGAAAGAAGGCTTGTCATTTCAAAGAAAGAAGAGGACACCAAAATCCAGGTAGTGAAACGAGCACCCCAGTATGGGAGCTGTGCATGTGGACAGTTTCAAGCAGCAGCTCTTTGTGGACACTTGGAAACAAGGCTGTGAAAAATTTCGTACGAAGCGGATTTGGACAAACCTGAAATACCTTCCAAAACCAGCCCTAAAGAACTTAGCCAAACAATGAATGTTGCAATAAGCTCCTGCAGGAAAGGTGCTTCTATGACACAACCCCCGAGCAGGTAGCTACATTCTGCACAGTACAAATGCTTATTAATTCCAGCATGAAAATTCACTCCAGAAGGATGAAATGTGTGTGTTTCTTTTGGAAAGAACCCTCAGCCATTGGCTTTTGCTTGCTCTTTCAAAGCCTTTGTAGAAACGTGTGCTTTCACGGCTGGAGTACGTTTTGGGATGCATTTTTTCAATCTCTTGCAAGCCTCATGTTTCGTACACAATGTGGAAAAATAAGGAGTATGTTTCCCAAATCACTTGAAATCTAGGCCAACGCACACTGCATCACTCTTGCTCAAACACGCTCTTTCTCCTAATGTGTTGAGACCATTCAAGAAACCAGAAAACAAGGGCAATTTGCAGTGAAACTCAGTCGGGCATGTACAAGAGGTCATTTCTATTGGTAGTAGAGTGCAACAGCATGATGGACTTCATGTTCTCCATGTAACCCTTACATTTCCAACGGACCTGAAGAAGGACTTTCACCAAAGGATGTGTTTGCGTGTCTGTGGTGAAAGGAGCTCTAAGTTGTGTATTCAGTGCTTGAGAGTGACACACTCTACACGGATAACTCACGGTTTTGAGAGCACCAACATGCTTCAAAGTGCAACTGCCACAAGGTGTGTGTAGCATGCGGAAAGAAGGTTTGTCATTTCAAAGAAAGAAGAGAAAACCAAAATCCAGGTACTGAAACGAGCACACCAGTATGGGAGATGTGCATGTGGACAGTTTCAAGCAGCAGCTCTTTTTGGACACTTGGAAACAAGGCTGTGAAAAATTTCGTACGAAGCGGATTTGGACAAAGCTGAAAGACCTTCCAAAACCAGCCCTAAAGAACTTAGCCAAACAATGAATGTTGCAATAAGCTCCTGCAGGAAAGGTGCTTCTATGACACAACCCCCGAGCTGGTAGCTACATTCTGCACAGTACAAATGCTTATTAATTCCAGCAGGAAAATTCTCTCCAGAAGGATGAAATGTGTGTGTTTCTCTTGGAAAGAACCCTCAGCCATTGGCTTTTGCTTGCTCCTTCAAAGCCTTTGTAGAAACGTGTGCTTTCATGGCTGGAGTACATTTTGGGATGCATTTTTTCAATCTCTTGCAAGCCTCATGTTTCTTACACAATTTGGATAAATAAGGAGTATGTTTCCCAAGTCACTTGAAATCTAGGCCAACGCACACTGCATCACTCTTGCTCAAACACGCTCTTTCTCCTAATGTGTTGAGAACATTCAAGAAACCAGAAAACAAGGGCAATTTGCAGTGAAACTCAGTCGGGCATGTACAAGAGGTCATTTCTATTGGTAGTAGAGTGCAACAGCATGATTGACTTCATGTTCTCCATGTAACCCTTACATTTCCAACGGACCTGAAGTAGGACTTTCACCAAAGGATGTGTTTGCGTGTCTGTGGTGAAAGGAGCTCTAAGTTGTGTATTCAGTGCTGGAGAGTGACACACTCTACACGGGTTACTCAAGGTTTTGAGAGCACCAACATGCTTCAAACTGAAACTGCCACAAGATGTGTGTAGCATGCGGAAAAAAGGCTTGTCATTTCAAAGAAAGAAGAGAAAACCAAAATCCAGGTACTGAAACGAGCACCCCAGTATGGGAGATGTGCATGTGGACAGTTTCAAGCAGCAGCTCTTTGTGGACACTTGGAAACAGGGCTGTGAAAAAGTTTCCTAGGAAGCGGGATTGGGCCAAAATTGAAAGACCTTCCAAAACCAACCCAAAGAACTTAGCCAAACAATGAATGTTGCAATAAGCTCCTGCAGGAAAGGTGCTTCTATGACACAACCCCCGAGCAGGTAGCTACATTCTGCACAGTACAAAATGCATATGAATTCCAGCATGAAAACTCACTCCAGAAGGATGAAATGCATCTTTCTCTCTGAAAGAACACTCAGCCACTATTCTTTTGCTTGCTCCTTCCAAATCTTTGTAGAAACGTGTGTTTTACTGCTGGAATACGTTTTAGGATGCATTGTTTCAAACTCTTGCAAGCCTCATGTTGTTTCTTAGACAATGTGGAAAAACAAGGAGTATGTTTCCCAAATCACTTGAAATCCAGGAAAACGCACACTGCATCAGTCTTCTTCAAACACGCTCTATCTCCTAATGTGTTGTGAACTTTCAACAAACCAGAAAAGAAGGGCATTTTGCAGTGAAATTCAGACGGGTATGTACAAGAGTTCATTCCTATTGGTTGCAGAGTGCAAAAGTATGATTGACTTCATGTTCTCCATGAAACCCTTACATTTCCAAGTGAAAAGAGGTAGGACTTTCACCAAAGGATGTGTTTGCGTGTCTGTGGTGAAAGGAGCTCTAAGTTGTGTATTCAGTGCTGGAGAGTGACACACTCTACACAGGTTACTCAGGGTTTTAAGAGCACCAACATGCTGCAAACTGAAACTGCTACAAGGTGTGTGTAGCATGCAGAAAGAAGGCTTGTCATTTCAAAGAAAGAAGAGGGAACCAAAATCCAGGTAGTGAAACGAGCACCCCAGTATGGGAGATGTGCATGTGGACAGTTTCAAGCAGCAGCTCTTTGTGGACACTTGGAAACAGGGCTGTGAAAAATTTCGTACGAAGCGGATTTGGACAAAGCTGAAAGACCTTCCAAAACCAGTCCTAAAGAACTTAGCCAAACAATGAATGTTGCAATAAGCTCCTGCAGGAAAGGTGCTTCTATGACACAACCCCCGAGCAGGTAGCTACATTCTGCACAGTACAAATGCTTATTAATTCCAGCATGAAAATTCACTCCAGAAGGATGAAATGTGTGTGTTTCTTTTGGAAAGAACCCTCAGCCATTGGCTTTTGCTTGCTCTTTCAAAGCCTTTGTAGAAACGTGTGCTTTCACGGCTGGAGTACGTTTTGGGATGCATTTTTTCAATCTCTTGCAAGCCTCATGTTTCGTACACAATGTGGAAAAATAAGGAGTATGTTTCCCAAATCACTTGAAATCTAGGCCAACGCACACTGCATCACTCTTGCTCAAACACGCTCTTTCTCCTAATGTGTTGAGAACATTCAAGAAACCAGAAAACAAGGGCAATTTGCAGTGAAACTCAGTCGGGCATGTACAAGAGGTCATTTCTATTGGTAGTAGAGTGCAACAGCATGATGGACTTCATGTTCTCCATGTAACCCTTACATTTCCAACGGACCTGAAGAAGGACTTTCACCAAAGGATGTGTTTGCGTGTCTGTGGTGAAAGGAGCTCTAAGTTGTGTATTCAGTGCTTGAGAGTGACACACTCTACACGGATTACTCACGGTTTTGAGAGCACCAACACGCTTCAAACTTCAACTGCCACAAGGTGTGTGTAGCATGCGGAAAGAAGGTTTGTCATTTCAAAGAAAGAAGAGAAAACCAAAATCCAGGTACTGAAACGAGCACACCAGTATGGGAGATGTGCATGTGGACAGTTTCAAGCAGCAGCTCTTTTTGGACACTTGGAAACAAGGCTGTGAAAAATTTCGTATGAAGCGGATTTGGACAAAGCTGAAAGACCTTCCAAAACCAGCCCTAAAGAACTTAGCCAAACAATGAATGTTGCAATAAGCTCCTGCAGGAAAGGTGCTTCTATGACACAACCCCCGAGCTGGTAGCTACATTCTGCACAGTACAAATGCTTATTAATTCCAGCAGGAAAATTCACTCCAGAAGGATGAAATGTGTGTGTTTCTCTTGGAAAGAACCCTCAGCCATTGGCTTTTGCTTGCTCCTTCAAAGCCTTTGTAGAAACGTGTGCTTTCATGGCTGGAGTACATTTTGGGATGCATTTTTTCAATCTCTTGCAAGCCTCATGTTTCTTACACAATTTGGATAAATAAGGAGTATGTTTCCCAAGTCACTTGAAATCTAGGCCAACGCACACTGCATCACTCTTGCTCAAACACGCTCTTTCTCCTAATGTGTTGAGAACATTCAAGAAACCAGAAAACAAGGGCAATTTGCAGTGAAACTCAGTCGGGCATGTACAAGAGGTCATTTCTATTGGTAGTAGAGTGCAACAGCATGATTGACTTCATGTTCTCCATGTAACCCTTACATTTCCAACGGACCTGACGTAGGACTTTCACCAAAGGATGTGTTTGCGTGTCTGTGGTGAAAGGAGCTCTAAGTTGTGTATTCAGTGCTGGAGAGTGACACACTCTACACGGGTTACTCAAGGTTTTGAGAGCACCAACATGCTTCAAACTGAAACTGCCACAAGATGTGTGTAGCATGCGGAAAGAAGGCTTGTCATTTCAAAGAAAGAAGAGAAAACCAAAATCCAGGTACTGAAACGAGCACCCCAGTATGGGAGATGTGCATGTGGACAGTTTCAAGCAGCAGCTCTTTGTGGACACTTGGAAACAGGGCTGTGAAAAAGTTTCCTAGGAAGCGGGATTGGGCCAAAATTGAAAGACCTTCCAAAACCAACCCAAAGAACTTAGCCAAACAATGAATGTTGCAATAAGCTCCTGCAGGAAAGGTGCTTCTATGACACAACCCCCGAGCAGGTAGCTACATTCTGCACAGTACAAAATGCATATGAATTCCAGCATGAAAACTCACTCCAGAAGGATGAAATGCATCTTTCTCTCTGAAAGAACACTCAGCCACTATTCTTTTGCTTGCTCCTTCCAAATCTTTGTAGAAACGTGTGTTTTACTGCTGGAATACGTTTTAGGATGCATTGTTTCAAACTCTTGCAAGCCTCATGTTGTTTCTTAGACAATGTGGAAAAACAAGGAGTATGTTTCCCAAATCACTTGAAATCCAGGAAAACGCACACTGCATCAGTCTTCTTCAAACACGCTCTATCTCCTAATGTGTTGTGAACTTTCAACAAACCAGAAAAGAAGGGCATTTTGCAGTGAAATTCAGACGGGTATGTACAAGAGTTCATTCCTATTGGTTGCAGAGTGCAAAACCATGATTGACTTCATGTTCTCCATGAAACCCTTACATTTCCAAGCGAAAAGAGGTAGGACTTTCACCAAAGGATGTGTTTGCGTGTCTGTGGTGAAAGGAGCTCTAAGTTGTGTATTCAGTGCTGGAGAGTGACACACTCTACACAGGTTACTCAGGGTTTTAAGAGCACCAACATGCTGCAAACTGAAACTGCTACAAGGTGTGTGTAGCATGCAGAAAGAAGGCTTGTCATTTCAAAGAAAGAAGAGGACACCAAAATCCAGGTAGTGAAACGAGCACCCCAGTATGGGAGCTGTGCATGTGGACAGTTTCAAGCAGCAGCTCTTTGTGGACACTTGGAAACAGGGCTGTGAAAAATTTCGTACGAAGCGGATTTGGACAAACCTGAAATACCTTCCAAAACCAGCCCTAAAGAACTTAGCCAAACAATGAATGTTGCAATAAGCTCCTGCAGGAAAGGTGCTTCTATGACACAACCCCCGAGCAGGTAGCTACATTCTGCACAGTACAAATGCTTATTAATTCCAGCATGAAAATTCACTCCAGAAGGATGAAATGTGTGTGTTTCTTTTGGAAAGAACCCTCAGCCATTGGCTTTTGCTTGCTCTTTCAAAGCCTTTGTAGAAACGTGTGCTTTCACGGCTGGAGTACGTTTTGGGATGCATTTTTTCAATCTCTTGCAAGCCTCATGTTTCGTACACAATGTGGAAAAATAAGGAGTATGTTTCCCAAATCACTTGAAATCTAGGCCAACGCACACTGCATCACTCTTGCTCAAACACGCTCTTTCTCCTAATGTGTTGAGACCATTCAAGAAACCAGAAAACAAGGGCAATTTGCAGTGAAACTCAGTCGGGCATGTACAAGAGGTCATTTCTATTGGTAGTAGAGTGCAACAGCATGATGGACTTCATGTTCTCCATGTAACCCTTACATTTCCAACGGACCTGAAGAAGGACTTTCACCAAAGGATGTGTTTGCGTGTCTGTGGTGAAAGGAGCTCTAAGTTGTGTATTCAGTGCTTGAGAGTGACACACTCTACACGGATTACTCACGGTTTTGAGAGCACCAACATGCTTCAAAGTGCAACTGCCACAAGGTGTGTGTAGCATGCGGAAAGAAGGTTTGTCATTTCAAAGAAAGAAGAGAAAACCAAAATCCAGGTACTGAAACGAGCACACCAGTATGGGAGATGTGCATGTGGACAGTTTCAAGCAGCAGCTCTTTTTGGACACTTGGAAACAAGGCTGTGAAAAATTTCGTACGAAGCGGATTTGGACAAAGCTGAAAGACCTTCCAAAACCAGCCCTAAAGAACTTAGCCAAACAATGAATGTTGCAATAAGCTCCTGCAGGAAAGGTGCTTCTATGACACAACCCCCGAGCTGGTAGCTACATTCTGCACAGTACAAATGCTTATTAATTCCAGCAGGAAAATTCTCTCCAGAAGGATGAAATGTGTGTGTTTCTCTTGGAAAGAACCCTCAGCCATTGGCTTTTGCTTGCTCCTTCAAAGCCTTTGTAGAAACGTGTGCTTTCATGGCTGGAGTACATTTTGGGATGCATTTTTTCAATCTCTTGCAAGCCTCATGTTTCTTACACAATTTGGATAAATAAGGAGTATGTTTCCCAAGTCACTTGAAATCTAGGCCAACGCACACTGCATCACTCTTGCTCAAACACGCTCTTTCTCCTAATGTGTTGAGAACATTCAAGAAACCAGAAAACAAGGGCAATTTGCAGTGAAACTCAGTCGGGCATGTACAAGAGGTCATTTCTATTGGTAGTAGAGTGCAACAGCATGATTGACTTCATGTTCTCCATGTAACCCTTACATTTCCAACGGACCTGAAGTAGGACTTTCACCAAAGGATGTGTTTGCGTGTCTGTGGTGAAAGGAGCTCTAAGTTGTGTATTCAGTGCTGGAGAGTGACACACTCTACACGGGTTACTCAAGGTTTTGAGAGCACCAACATGCTTCAAACTGAAACTGCCACAAGATGTGTGTAGCATGCGGAAAAAAGGCTTGTCATTTCAAAGAAAGAAGAGAAAACCAAAATCCAGGTACTGAAACGAGCACCCCAGTATGGGAGATGTGCATGTGGACAGTTTCAAGCAGCAGCTCTTTGTGGACACTTGGAAACAGGGCTGTGAAAAAGTTTCCTAGGAAGCGGGATTGGGCCAAAATTGAAAGACCTTCCAAAACCAACCCAAAGAACTTAGCCAAACAATGAATGTTGCAATAAGCTCCTGCAGGAAAGGTGCTTCTATGACACAACCCCCGAGCAGGTAGCTACATTCTGCACAGTACAAAATGCATATGAATTCCAGCATGAAAACTCACTCCAGAAGGATGAAATGCATCTTTCTCTCTGAAAGAACACTCAGCCACTATTCTTTTGCTTGCTCCTTCCAAATCTTTGTAGAAACGTGTGTTTTACTGCTGGAATACGTTTTAGGATGCATTGTTTCAAACTCTTGCAAGCCTCATGTTGTTTCTTAGACAATGTGGAAAAACAAGGAGTATGTTTCCCAAATCACTTGAAATCCAGGAAAACGCACACTGCATCAGTCTTCTTCAAACACGCTCTATCTCCTAATGTGTTGTGAACTTTCAACAAACCAGAAAAGAAGGGCATTTTGCAGTGAAATTCAGACGGGTATGTACAAGAGTTCATTCCTATTGGTTGCAGAGTGCAAAAGTATGATTGACTTCATGTTCTCCATGAAACCCTTACATTTCCAAGTGAAAAGAGGTAGGACTTTCACCAAAGGATGTGTTTGCGTGTCTGTGGTGAAAGGAGCTCTAAGTTGTGTATTCAGTGCTGGAGAGTGACACACTCTACACAGGTTACTCAGGGTTTTAAGAGCACCAACATGCTGCAAACTGAAACTGCTACAAGGTGTGTGTAGCATGCAGAAAGAAGGCTTGTCATTTCAAAGAGAGAAGAGGGAACCAAAATCCAGGTAGTGAAACGAGCACCCCAGTATGGGAGATGTGCATGTGGACAGTTTCAAGCAGCAGCTCTTTGTGGACACTTGGAAACAGGGCTGTGAAAAATTTCGTACGAAGCGGATTTGGACAAAGCTGAAAGACCTTCCAAAACCAGTCCTAAAGAACTTAGCCAAACAATGAATGTTGCAATAAGCTCCTGCAGGAAAGGTGCTTCTATGACACAACCCCCGAGCAGGTAGCTACATTCTGCACAGTACAAATGCTTATTAATTCCAGCATGAAAATTCACTCCAGAAGGATGAAATGTGTGTGTTTCTTTTGGAAAGAACCCTCAGCCATTGGCTTTTGCTTGCTCTTTCAAAGCCTTTGTAGAAACGTGTGCTTTCACGGCTGGAGTACGTTTTGGGATGCATTTTTTCAATCTCTTGCAAGCCTCATGTTTCGTACACAATGTGGAAAAATAAGGAGTATGTTTCCCAAATCACTTGAAATCTAGGCCAACGCACACTGCATCACTCTTGCTCAAACACGCTCTTTCTCCTAATGTGTTGAGAACATTCAAGAAACCAGAAAACAAGGGCAATTTGCAGTGAAACTCAGTCGGGCATGTACAAGAGGTCATTTCTATTGGTAGTAGAGTGCAACAGCATGATGGACTTCATGTTCTCCATGTAACCCTTACATTTCCAACGGACCTGAAGAAGGACTTTCACCAAAGGATGTGTTTGCGTGTCTGTGGTGAAAGGAGCTCTAAGTTGTGTATTCAGTGCTTGAGAGTGACACACTCTACACGGATTACTCACGGTTTTGAGAGCACCAACACGCTTCAAACTTCAACTGCCACAAGGTGTGTGTAGCATGCGGAAAGAAGGTTTGTCATTTCAAAGAAAGAAGAGAAAACCAAAATCCAGGTACTGAAACGAGCACACCAGTATGGGAGATGTGCATGTGGACAGTTTCAAGCAGCAGCTCTTTTTGGACACTTGGAAACAAGGCTGTGAAAAATTTCGTATGAAGCGGATTTGGACAAAGCTGAAAGACCTTCCAAAACCAGCCCTAAAGAACTTAGCCAAACAATGAATGTTGCAATAAGCTCCTGCAGGAAAGGTGCTTCTATGACACAACCCCCGAGCTGGTAGCTACATTCTGCACAGTACAAATGCTTATTAATTCCAGCAGGAAAATTCACTCCAGAAGGATGAAATGTGTGTGTTTCTCTTGGAAAGAACCCTCAGCCATTGGCTTTTGCTTGCTCCTTCAAAGCCTTTGTAGAAACGTGTGCTTTCACGGCTGGAGTACGTTTTGGGATGCATTTTTTCAATCTCTTGCAAGCCTCATGTTTCTTACACAATTTGGATAAATAAGGAGTATGTTTCCCAAGTCACTTGAAATCTAGGCCAACGCACACTGCATCACTCTTGCTCAAACACGCTCTTTCTCCTAATGTGTTGAGAACATTCAAGAAACCAGAAAACAAGGGCAATTTGCAGTGAAACTCAGTCGGGCATGTACAAGAGGTCATTTCTATTGGTAGTAGAGTGCAACAGCATGATTGACTTCATGTTCTCCATGTAACCCTTACATTTCCAACGGACCTGACGTAGGACTTTCACCAAAGGATGTGTTTGCGTGTCTGTGGTGAAAGGAGCTCTAAGTTGTGTATTCAGTGCTGGAGAGTGACACACTCTACACGGGTTACTCAAGGTTTTGAGAGCACCAACATGCTTCAAACTGAAACTGCCACAAGATGTGTGTAGCATGCGGAAAGAAGGCTTGTCATTTCAAAGAAAGAAGAGAAAACCAAAATCCAGGTACTGAAACGAGCACCCCAGTATGGGAGATGTGCATGTGGACAGTTTCAAGCAGCAGCTCTTTGTGGACACTTGGAAACAGGGCTGTGAAAAAGTTTCCTAGGAAGCGGGATTGGGCCAAAATTGAAAGACCTTCCAAAACCAACCCAAAGAACTTAGCCAAACAATGAATGTTGCAATAAGCTCCTGCAGGAAAGGTGCTTCTATGACACAACCCCCGAGCAGGTAGCTACATTCTGCACAGTACAAAATGCATATGAATTCCAGCATGAAAACTCACTCCAGAAGGATGAAATGCATCTTTCTCTCTGAAAGAACACTCAGCCACTATTCTTTTGCTTGCTCCTTCCAAATCTTTGTAGAAACGTGTGTTTTACTGCTGGAATACGTTTTAGGATGCATTGTTTCAAACTCTTGCAAGCCTCATGTTGTTTCTTAGACAATGTGGAAAAACAAGGAGTATGTTTCCCAAATCACTTGAAATCCAGGAAAACGCACACTGCATCAGTCTTCTTCAAACACGCTCTATCTCCTAATGTGTTGTGAACTTTCAACAAACCAGAAAAGAAGGGCATTTTGCAGTGAAATTCAGACGGGTATGTACAAGAGTTCATTCCTATTGGTTGCAGAGTGCAAAAGTATGATTGACTTCATGTTCTCCATGAAACCCTTACATTTCCAAGTGAAAAGAGGTAGGACTTTCACCAAAGGATGTGTTTGCGTGTCTGTGGTGAAAGGAGCTCTAAGTTGTGTATTCAGTGCTGGAGAGTGACACACTCTACACAGGTTACTCAGGGTTTTAAGAGCACCAACATGCTGCAAACTGAAACTGCTACAAGGTGTGTGTAGCATGCAGAAAGAAGGCTTGTCATTTCAAAGAAAGAAGAGGGAACCAAAATCCAGGTAGTGAAACGAGCACCCCAGTATGGGAGATGTGCATGTGGACAGTTTCAAGCAGCAGCTCTTTGTGGACACTTGGAAACAGGGCTGTGAAAAATTTCGTACGAAGCGGATTTGGACAAAGCTGAAAGACCTTCCAAAACCAGTCCTAAAGAACTTAGCCAAACAATGAATGTTGCAATAAGCTCCTGCAGGAAAGGTGCTTCTATGACACAACCCCCGAGCAGGTAGCTACATTCTGCACAGTACAAATGCTTATTAATTCCAGCATGAAAATTCACTCCAGAAGGATGAACTGTGTGTGTTTCTTTTGGAAAGAACCCTCAGCCATTGGCTTTTGCTTGCTCCTTCAAAGCCTTTGTAGAAACGTGTGCTTTCACGGCTGGAGTACGTTTTGGGATGCATTTTTTCAATCTCTTGCAAGCCTCATGTTTCTTACACAATGTGGAAAAATAAGGAGTATGTTTCCCAAATCACTTGAAATCTAGGCCAACGCACACTGCATCACTCTTGCTCAAACACGCTCTTTCTCCTAATGTGTTGAGAACATTCAAGAAACCAGAAAACAAGGGCAATTTGCAGTGAAACTCAGTCGGGCATGTACAAGAGGTCATTTCTATTGGTAGTAGAGTGCAACAGCATGATTGACTTCATGTTCTCCATGAAACCCTTACATTTCCAAGGGACCTGAAGTAGGACTTTCACCAAAGGATGTGTTTGCGTGTCTGTGGTGAAAGGAGCTCTAAGTTGTGTATTCAGTGCTGGAGAGTGACACACTCTACACAGGTTACTCAGGGTTTTAAGAGCACCAACATGCTGCAAACTGAAACTGCTACAAGGTGTGTGTAGCATGCAGAAAGAAGGCTTGTCATTTCAAAGAAAGAAGAGGAAACCAACATCCAGGTAGTGAAACGAGCACCCCAGTATGGGAGATGTGCATGTGGACAGTTTCAAGCAGCAGCTCTTTGTGGACACTTGGAAACAGGACTGTGAAAAATTTCGTACGAAGCAGATTTGGACAAAGCTGAAAGACCTTCCAAAACCAGCCCTAAAGAACTTAGCCAAACAATGAATGTTGCAATAAGCTCCTGCAGGAAAGGTGCTTCTATGACACAACCCCCGAGCAGGTAGCTACATTCTGCACAGTACAAATGCTTATTAATTCCAGCATGAAAATTCACTCCAGAAGGATGAAATGTGTGTGTTTCTTTTGGAAAGAACCCTCAGCCATTGGCTTTTGCTTGCTCCTTCAAAGCCTTTGTAGAAACGTGTGCTTTCACGGCTGGAGTACGTTTTGGGATGCATTTTTTCAATCTCTTGCAAGCCTCATGTTTCTTACACAATGTGGAAAAATAAGGAGTATGTTTCCCAAATCACTTGAAATCTAGGCCAACGCACACTGCATCACTCTTGCTCAAACACGCTCTTTCTCCTAATGTGTTGAGAACATTCAAGAAACCAGAAAACAAGGGCAATTTGCAGTGAAACTCAGTCGGGCATGTACAAGAGGTCATTTCTATTGGTAGTAGAGTGCAACAGCATGATGGACTTCATGTCCTCCATGTAACCCTTACATTTCCAACGGACCTGAAGTAGGACTTTCACCAAAGGATGTGTTTGCGTGTCTGTGGTGAAAGGAGCTCTAAGTTGTGTATTCAGTGCTGGAGAGTGACACACTCTACACAGGTTACTCAGGGTTTTAAGAGCACCAACATGCTGCAAACTGAAACTGCTACAAGGTGTGTGTAGCATGCAGAAAGAAGGCTTGTCATTTCAAAGAAAGAAGAGGAAACCAAAATCCAGGTAGTGAAACGAGCACCCCAGTATGGGTGATGTGCATGTGGACAGTTTCAAGCAGCAGCTCTTTGTGGACACTTGGAAACAGGGCTGTGAAAAATTTCGTACGAAGCGGATTTGGACAAAGCTGAAAGACCTTCCAAAACCAGCCCTAAAGAACTTAGCCAAACAATGAATGTTGCAATAAGCTCCTGCAGGAAAAGTGCTTCTATGACACAACCCCCGAGCAGGTAGCTACATTCTCCACAGTACAAATGCTTATTAATTCCAGCATGAAAATTCACTCCAGAAGGATGAAATGTGTGTGTTTCTTTTGGAAAGAACCCTCAGCCATTGGCTTTTGCTTGCTCCTTCAAAGCCTTTGTAGAAACGTGTGCTTTCACGGCTGGAGTACGTTTTGGGATGCATTTTTTCAATCTCTTGCAAGCCTCATGTTTCTTACACAATGTGGATAAATAAGGAGTATGTTTCCCAAGTCACTTGAAATCTAGGCCAACGCACACTGCATCACTCTTGCTCAAACACGCTCTTTCTCCTAATGTGTTGAGAACATTCAAGAAACCAGAAAACAAGGGCAATTTGCAGTGAAACTCAGTCGGGCATGTACAAGAGGTCATTTCTATTGGTAGTAGAGTGCAACAGCATGATTGACTTCATGTTCTCCATGTAACCCTTACATTTCCAACGGACATGAGGTAGGACTTTCACCAAAGGATGTGTTTGCGTGTCTGTGGTGAAAGGAGCTCTAAGTTGTGTATTCAGTGCTGGAGAGTGACACACTCTACACGGGTTACTCAAGGTTTTGAGAGCACCAACATGCTTCAAACTGAAACTGCCACAAGATGTGTGTAGCATGCGGAAAGAAGGCTTGTCATTTCAAAGAAAGAAGAGAAAACCAAAATCCAGGTACTGAAACGAGCACCCCAGTATGGGAGATGTGCATGTGGACAGTTTCAAGCAGCAGCTCTTTGTGGACACTTGGAAACAAGGCTGTGAAAAATTTCGTACGAAGCGGATTTGGACAAAGCTGAAAGACCTTCCAAAACCAGCCCTAAAGAACTTAGCCAAACAATGAATGTTGCAAAAGCTCCTGCAGGAAAGGTGCTTCTATGACACAACCCCCGAGCAGGTAGCTACATTCTGCACAGTACAAATGCTTATTCATTCCAGCATGAAAATTCACTCCAGAAGGATGAAATGTGTGTGTTTCTCTTGGAAAGAACCCTCAGCCATTGGCTTTTGCTTGCTCCTTCAAAGCCTTTGTAGAAACGTGTGCTTTCACGGCTGGAGTACGTTTTGGGATGCATTTTTTCAATCTCTTGCAAGCCTCATGTTTCTTACACAATGTGGATAAATAAGGAGTATGTTTCCCAAGTCACTTGAAATCTAGGCCAACGCACACTGCATCACTCTTGCTCAAACACGCTCTTTCTCCTAATGTGTTGAGAACATTCAAGAAAACAGAAAACAAGGGCAATTTTCAGTGAAACTCAGTCGGGCATGTACAAGAGGTCATTTCTATTGGTAGTAGAGTGCAACAGCCTGATTGACTTCATGTTTTCCATGAAACCCTTACATTTCCAAGGGACCTGAAGTAGGACTTTAACCAAAGGATGTGTTTGCGTGTCTGTGGTGAAAGGAGCTCTAAGTTGTGTATTCAGTGCTGGAGAGTGACACACTCTACACGGATTACTCACGGTTTTGAGAGCACCAACATGCTTCAAACTGCAACTGCCACAAGGTGTGTGTAGCATGCGGAAAGAAGGTTTGTCATTTCAAAGAAAGAAGAGAAAACCAAAATCCAGGTACTGAAACGAGCACCCCAGTATGGGAGATGTGCATGTGGACAGTTTCAAGCAGCAGCTCTTTGTGGACACTTGGAAACAGGGCTGTGAAAAAGTTTCCTAGGAAGCGGGATTGGGCCAAAATTGAAAGACCTTCCAAAACCAACCCAAAGAACTTAGCCAAACAATGAATGTTGCAATAAGCTCCTGCAGGAAAGGTGCTTCTATGACACAACCCCCGAGCAGGTAGCTACATTCTGCACAGTACAAAATGCATATGAATTCCAGCATGAAAACTCACTCCAGAAGGATGAAATGCATGTTTCTCTCTGAAAGAACACTCAGCCACTATTCTTTTGCTTGCTCCTTCCAAATCTTTGTAGAAACGTGTGTTTTACTGCTGGAATACGTTTTAGGATGCATTGTTTCAAACTCTTGCAAGCCTCATGTTTCTTACACAATGTGGAAAAATAAGGAGTATGTTTCCCAAATCACTTGAAATCTAGGCCAACGCACACTGCATCACTCTTGCTCAAACACGCTCTTTCTCCTAATGTGTTGAGAACATTCAAGAAACCAGAAAACAAGGGCAATTTGCAGTGAAACTCAGTCGGGCATGTACAAGAGGTCATTTCTATTGGTAGTAGAGTGCAACAGCATGATGGACTTCATGTCCTCCATGTAACCCTTACATTTCCAACGGACCTGAAGTAGGACTTTCACCAAAGGATGTGTTTGCGTGTCTGTGGTGAAAGGAGCTCTAAGTTGTGTATTCAGTGCTGGAGAGTGACACACTCTACACAGGTTACTCAGGGTTTTAAGAGCACCAACATGCTGCAAACTGAAACTGCTACAAGGTGTGTGTAGCATGCAGAAAGAAGGCTTGTCATTTCAAAGAAAGAAGAGGAAACCAAAATCCAGGTAGTGAAACGAGCACCCCAGTATGGGTGATGTGCATGTGGACAGTTTCAAGCAGCAGCTCTTTGTGGACACTTGGAAACAGGGCTGTGAAAAATTTCGTACGAAGCGGATTTGGACAAAGCTGAAAGACCTTCCAAAACCAGCCCTAAAGAACTTAGCCAAACAATGAATGTTGCAATAAGCTCCTGCAGGAAAAGTGCTTCTATGACACAACCCCCGAGCAGGTAGCTACATTCTCCACAGTACAAATGCTTATTAATTCCAGCATGAAAATTCACTCCAGAAGGATGAAATGTGTGTGTTTCTTTTGGAAAGAACCCTCAGCCATTGGCTTTTGCTTGCTCCTTCAAAGCCTTTGTAGAAACGTGTGCTTTCACGGCTGGAGTACGTTTTGGGATGCATTTTTTCAATCTCTTGCAAGCCTCATGTTTCTTACACAATGTGGATAAATAAGGAGTATGTTTCCCAAGTCACTTGAAATCTAGGCCAACGCACACTGCATCACTCTTGCTCAAACACGCTCTTTCTCCTAATGTGTTGAGAACATTCAAGAAACCAGAAAACAAGGGCAATTTGCAGTGAAACTCAGTCGGGCATGTACAAGAGGTCATTTCTATTGGTAGTAGAGTGCAACAGCATGATTGACTTCATGTTCTCCATGTAACCCTTACATTTCCAACGGACATGAGGTAGGACTTTCACCAAAGGATGTGTTTGCGTGTCTGTGGTGAAAGGAGCTCTAAGTTGTGTATTCAGTGCTGGAGAGTGACACACTCTACACGGGTTACTCAAGGTTTTGAGAGCACCAACATGCTTCAAACTGAAACTGCCACAAGATGTGTGTAGCATGCGGAAAGAAGGCTTGTCATTTCAAAGAAAGAAGAGAAAACCAAAATCCAGGTACTGAAACGAGCACCCCAGTATGGGAGATGTGCATGTGGACAGTTTCAAGCAGCAGCTCTTTGTGGACACTTGGAAACAAGGCTGTGAAAAATTTCGTACGAAGCGGATTTGGACAAAGCTGAAAGACCTTCCAAAACCAGCCCTAAAGAACTTAGCCAAACAATGAATGTTGCAAAAGCTCCTGCAGGAAAGGTGCTTCTATGACACAACCCCCGAGCAGGTAGCTACATTCTGCACAGTACAAATGCTTATTCATTCCAGCATGAAAATTCACTCCAGAAGGATGAAATGTGTGTGTTTCTCTTGGAAAGAACCCTCAGCCATTGGCTTTTGCTTGCTCCTTCAAAGCCTTTGTAGAAACGTGTGCTTTCACGGCTGGAGTACGTTTTGGGATGCATTTTTTCAATCTCTTGCAAGCCTCATGTTTCTTACACAATGTGGATAAATAAGGAGTATGTTTCCCAAGTCACTTGAAATCTAGGCCAACGCACACTGCATCACTCTTGCTCAAACACGCTCTTTCTCCTAATGTGTTGAGAACATTCAAGAAAACAGAAAACAAGGGCAATTTTCAGTGAAACTCAGTCGGGCATGTACAAGAGGTCATTTCTATTGGTAGTAGAGTGCAACAGCCTGATTGACTTCATGTTTTCCATGAAACCCTTACATTTCCAAGGGACCTGAAGTAGGACTTTAACCAAAGGATGTGTTTGCGTGTCTGTGGTGAAAGGAGCTCTAAGTTGTGTATTCAGTGCTGGAGAGTGACACACTCTACACGGATTACTCACGGTTTTGAGAGCACCAACATGCTTCAAACTGCAACTGCCACAAGGTGTGTGTAGCATGCGGAAAGAAGGTTTGTCATTTCAAAGAAAGAAGAGAAAACCAAAATCCAGGTACTGAAACGAGCACCCCAGTATGGGAGATGTGCATGTGGACAGTTTCAAGCAGCAGCTCTTTGTGGACACTTGGAAACAGGGCTGTGAAAAAGTTTCCTAGGAAGCGGGATTGGGCCAAAATTGAAAGACCTTCCAAAACCAACCCAAAGAACTTAGCCAAACAATGAATGTTGCAATAAGCTCCTGCAGGAAAGGTGCTTCTATGACACAACCCGCGAGCAGGTAGCTACATTCTGCACAGTACAAAATGCATATGAATTCCAGCATGAAAACTCACTCCAGAAGGATGAAATGCATGTTTCTCTCTGAAAGAACACTCAGCCACTATTCTTTTGCTTGCTCCTTCCAAATCTTTGTAGAAACGTGTGTTTTACTGCTGGAATACGTTTTAGGATGCATTGTTTCAATCTCTTGCAAGCCTCATGTTGTTTCTTAGACAATGTGGAAAAACAAGGAGTATGTTTCCCAAATCACTTGATATCCAGGAAAACGCACACTGCATCAGTCTTCTTCAAACACGCTCTATCTCCTAATGTGTTGTGAACTTTCAACAAACCAGAAAAGAAGGGCATTTTGCAGTGAAATTCAGACGGGTATGTACAAGAGTTCATTCCTATTGGTTGCAGAGTGCAAAACCATGATTGACTTCATGTTCTCCATGAAACCCTTACTATTCCAAGTGAAAAGAGGTAGGACTTTCACCAAAGGATGTGTTTGCGTGTCTGTGGTGAAAGGAGCTCTAAGTTGTGTATTCAGTGCTAGAGAGTGACACACTCTACACAGGTTACTCAGGGTTTTAAGAGCACCAACATGCTGCAAACTGAAACTGCTACAAGGTGTGTGTAGCATGCAGAAAGAAGGCTTGTCATTTCAAAGAAAGAAGAGGAAACCAAAATCCAGGTAGTGAAACGAGCACCCCAGTATGGGAGATGTGCATGTGGACAGTTTCAAGCAGCAGCTCTTTGTGGACACTTGGAAACAGGGCTGTGAAAAATTTCGTACGAAGCAGATTTGGACAAAGCTGAAAGACCTTCCAAAACCAGCCCTAAAGAACTTAGCCAAACAATGAATGTTGCAATAAGCTCCTGCAGGAAAGGTGCTTCTATGACACAACCCCCGAGCAGGTAGCTACATTCTGCACAGTACAAATGCTTATTCATTCCAGCATGAAAATTCACTCCAGAAGGATGAAATGTGTGTGTTTCTTTTGGAAAGAACCCTCAGCCATTGCCTTTTGGTTGCTCCTTCAAAGCCTTTGTAGAAACGTGTGCTTTCACGGCTGGAGTACGTTTTGGGATGCATTTTTTCAATCTCTTGCAAGCCTCATGTTTCTTACACAATGTGGAAAAATAAGGAGTATGTTTCCCAAATCACTTGAAATCTAGGCCAATGCACACTGCATCACTCTTGCTCAAACACGCTCTTTCTCCTAATGTGTTGAGAACATTCAAGAAACCAGAAAACAAGGGCAATTTGCAGTGAAACTCAGTCGGGCATGTACAAGAGGTCATTTCTATTGGTAGTAGAGTGCAACAGCATGATGGACTTCATGTCCTCCATGTAACCCTTACATTTCCAACGGACATGAAGTAGGACTTTCACCAAAGGATGTGTTTGCGTGTCTGTGGTGAAAGGAGCTCTAAGTTGTGTATTCAGTGCTGGAGAGTGACACACTCTACACAGGTTACTCAGGGTTTTAAGAGCACCAACATGCTGCAAACTGAAACTGCTACAAGGTGTGTGTAGCATGCAGAAAGAAGGCTTGTCATTTCAAAGAAAGAAGAGGAAACCAAAATCCAGGTAGTGAAACGAGCACCCCAGTATGGGTGATGTGCATGTGGACAGTTTCAAGCAGCAGCTCTTTGTGGACACTTGGAAACAGGACTGTGAAAAATTTCGTACGAAGCGGATTTGGACAAAGCTGAAAGACCTTCCAAAACCAGCCCTAAAGAACTTAGCCAAACAATGAATGTTGCAATAAGCTCCTGCAGGAAAGGTGCTTCTATGACACAACCCCCGAGCAGGTAGCTACATTCTGCACAGTACAAATGCTTATTAATTCCAGCATGAAAATTCACTCCAGAAGGATGAAATGTGTGTGTTTTTTGGAAAGAACCCTCAGCCATTGGCTTTTGCTTGCTCCTTCAAAGCCTTTGTAGAAACGTGTGCTTTCACGGCTGGAGTACGTTTTGGGATGCATTTTTTCAATCTCTTGCAAGCCTCATGTTTCTTACACAATGTGGATAAATATGGAGTATGTTTCCCAAGTCACTTGAAATCTAGGCCAACGCACACTGCATCACTCTTGCTCAAACACGCTCTTTCTCCTAATGTGTTGAGAACATTCAAGAAACCAGAAAACAAGGGCAATTTGCAGTGAAACTCAGTCGGGCATGTACAAGAAGTCATTTCTATTGGTAGTAGAGTGCAACAGCATGATTGACTTCATGTTCTCCATGAAACCCTTACATTTCCAAGGGACCTGAAGTAGGACTTTCACCAAAGGATGTGTTTGCGTGTCTGTGGTGAAAGGAGCTCTAAGTTGTGTATTCAGTGCTGGAGAGTGACACACTCTACACGGATTACTCACGGTTTTGAGAGCACCAACATGCTTCAAACTGCAACTGCCACAAGGTGTGTGTAGCATGCGGAAAGTAGGTTTGTCATTTCAAAGAAAGAAGAGAAAACCAAAATCCAGGTACTGAAACGAGCACACCAGTATGGGAGATGTGCATGTGGACAGTTTCAAGCAGCAGCTCTTTGTGGACACTTGGAAACAGGGCTGTGAAAAAGTTTCCTAGGAAGCGGGATTGGGCCAAAGTTGAAAGACCTTCCAAAACCAACCCAAAGAACTTAGCCAAACAATGAATGTTGCAATAAGCTCCTGCAGGAAAGGTGCTTCTATGACACAACCCCCGAGCAGGTAGCTACATTCTGCACAGTACAAAATGCATATGAATTCCAGCATGAAAACTCACTCCAGAAGGATGAAATGCATGTTTCTCTCTGAAAGAACACTCAGCCACTATTCTTTTGCTTGCTCCTTCCAAATCTTTGTAGAAACGTGTGTTTTACTGCTGGAATACGTTTTAGGATGCATTGTTTCAATCTCTTGCAAGCCTCATGTTGTTTCTTAGACAATGTGGAAAAACAAGGAGTATGTTTCCCAAATCACTTGAAATCCAGGAAAACGCACACTGCATCAGTCTTCTTCAAACACGCTCTATCTCCTAATGTGTTGTGAACTTTCAACAAACCAGAAAAGAAGGGCATTTTGCAGTGAAATTCAGACGGGTATGTACAAGAGTTCATTCCTATTGGTTGCAAAGTGCAAAAGCATGATTGACTTCATGTTCTCCATGAAACCCTTACATTTCCAAGTGAAAAGAGGTAGGATTTTCACCAAAGGATGTGTTTGCGTGTCTGTGGTGAAAGGAGCTCTAAGTTGTGTATTCAGTGCTGGAGAGTGACACACTCTACACAGGTTACTCAGGGTTTTAAGAGCACCAACATGCTGCAAACTGAAACTGCTACAAGGTGTGTGTAGCATGCAGAAAGAAGGCTTGTCATTTCAAAGAAAGAAGAGGAAACCAAAATCCAGGTAGTGAAACGAGCACCCCAGTATGGGAGATGTGCATGTGGACAGTTTCAAGCAGCAGCTCTTTGTGGACACTTGGAAACAGGGCTGTGAAAAATTTCGTACGAAGCAGATTTGGACAAAGCTGAGAGACCTTCCAAAACCAGCCCTAAAGAACTTAGCCAAACAATGAATGTTGCAATAAGCTCCTGCAGGAAAGGTGCTTCTATGACACAACCCCCGAGCAGGTAGCTACATTCTGCACAGTACAAATGCTTATTAATTCCAGCATGAAAATTCACTCCAGAAGGATGAAATGTGTGTTTCTTTTGGAAAGAACCCTCAGCCATTGGCTTTTGCTTGCTCCTTCAAAGCCTTTGTAGAAACGTGTGCTTTCACGGCTGGAGTACGTTTTGGAATGCATTTTTTCAATCTCTTGCAAGCCTCATGTTTCTTACACAATCTGGAAAAATAAGGAGTATGTTTCCCAAATCACTTGAAATCTAGGCCAACGCACACTGCATCACTCTTGCTCAAACACGCTCTTTCTCCTAATGTGTTGAGAACATTCAAGAAACCAGAAAACAAGGGCAATTTGCAGTGAAACTCAGTCGGGCATGTACAAGAGGTCATTTCTATTGGTAGTAGAGTGCAACAGCATGATGGACTTCATGTTCTCCATGTAACCCTTACATTTCCAAGGGACCTGAAGTAGGACTTTCACCAAAGGATGTGTTTGCGTGTCTGTGGTGAAAGGAGCTCTAAGTTGTGTATTCAGTGCTGGAGAGTGACACACTCTACACAGGTTACTCAGAGTTTTAAGAGCACCAACATGCTGCAAACTGAAACTGCTACAAGGTGTGTGTAGCATGCAGAAAGAAGGCTTGTCATTTCAAAGAAAGAAGAGGAAACCAAAATCCAGGTAGTGAAACGAGCACCCCAGTATGGGAGATGTGCATGTGGACAGTTTCAAGCAGCAGCTCTTTGTGGACACTTGGAAACAAGGCTGTGAAAATTTCGTACGAAGCGGATTTGGACAAAGTTGAAAGACCTTCCAAAACCAGCCTTAAAGAACTTAGCCAAACAATGAATGTTGCAATAAGCTCCTGCAGGAAAGGTGCTTCTATGACACAACCCCCGAGCAGGTAGCTACATTCTGCACAGTACAAATGCTTATTAATTCCAGCATGAAAATTCACTCCAGAAGGATGAAATGTGTGTGTTTCTTTTGGAAAGAACCCTCAGCCATTGGCTTTTGCTTGCTCCTTCAAAGCCATTGTAGAAAAGTGTGCTTTTACGGCTGGAGTACGTTTTGGGATGCATTTTTTCAATCTCTTGCAAGCCTCATGTTTCTTACACAATTTGGAAAAATAAGGAGTATGTTTCCCAAATCACTTGAAATCTAGGCAAACGCACACTGCATCACTCTTGCTCAAACACGCTCTTTCTCCTAATGTGTTGAGAACATTCAAGAAACCAGAAAACAAGGGCAATTTGCAGTGAAACTCAGTCGGGCATGTACAAGAGGTCATTTCTATTGGTAGTAGAGTGCAACAGCATGATGGACTTCATGTTCTCCATGTAACCCTTACATTTCCAACGGACCTGAAGTAGGACTTTAACCAAAGGATGTGTTTGCGTGTCTGTGGTGAAAGGAGCTCTAAGTTGTGTATTCAGTGCTGGAGAGTGACACACTCTACACAGGTTACTCAGGGTTTTAAGAGCACCAACATGCTGCAAACTGAAACTGCTACAAGGTGTGTGTAGCATGCAGAAAGAAGGCTTGTCATTTCTAAGAAAGAAGAGGAAACCAAAATCCAGGTAGTGAAACGAGCACCCCAGTATGGGAGATGTGCATGTGGACAGTTTCAAGCAGCAGCTCTTTGTGGACACTTGGAAACAGGGCTGTGAAAAATTTCGTAAGAAGCGGATTTGGACAAAGCTGAAAGACCTTCCAAAACCACCCCAAAGAGCTTAGCCAAACAATGAATGTTGCAATAAGCTCCTGCAGGAAAGGTGCTTCTATGACACAACCCCCGAGCAGGTAGCTACATTCTGCACAGTACAAATGCTTATTCATTCCAGCATGAAAATTCACTCCAGAAGGATGAAATGTGTGTGTTTCTTTTGGAAAGAACCCTCAGCCATTGGCTTTTGCTTGCTCCTTCAAAGCCTTTGTAGAAACGTGTGCTTTCACGGCTGGAGTACGTTTTGGGATGCATTTTTTCAATCTCTTGCAAGCCTCATGTTTCTTACACAATGTGGAAAAATAAGGAGTATGTTTCCCAAATCACTTGAAATCTAGGCAAACGCACACTGCATCACTCTTGCTCAAACACGCTCTTTCTCCTAATGTGTTGAGAACATTCAAGAAACCAGAAAACAAGGGCAATTTGCAGTGAAACTCAGTCGGGCATGTACAAGAGGTCATTTCTATTGGTAGTAGAGTGCAACAGCATGATTGACTTCATGTTCTCCATGTAACCCTTACATTTCCAACGGACATGAGGTAGGACTTTCACCAAAGGATGTGTTTGCGTGTCTGTGGTGAAAGGAGCTCTAAGTTGTGTATTCAGTGCTGGAGAGTGACACACTCTACACGGGTTACTCAAGGTTTTGAGAGCACCAACATGCTTCAAACTGAAACTGCCACAAGATGTGTGTAGCATGCAGAAAGAAGGCTTGTCATTTCAAAGAAAGAAGAGAAAACCAAAATCCAGGTACTGAAACGAGCACCCCAGTATGGGAGATGTGCATGTGGACAGTTTCAAGCAGCAGCTCTTTGTGGACACTTGGAAACAAGGCTGTGAAAAATTTCGTACGAAGCGGATTTGGACAAAGCTGAAAGACCTTCCAAAACCAGCCCTAAAGAACTTAGCCAAACAATGAATGTTGCAAAAGCTCCTGCAGGAAAGGTGCTTCTATGACACAACCCCCGAGCAGGTAGCTACATTCTGCACAGTACAAATGCTTATTCATTCCAGCATGAAAATTCACTCCAGAAGGATGAAATGTGTGTGTTTCTCTTGGAAAGAACCCTCAGCCATTGGCTTTTGCTTGCTCCTTCAAAGCCTTTGTAGAAACGTGTGCTTTCACGGCTGGAGTACGTTTTGGGATGCATTTTTTCAATCTCTTGCAAGCCTCATGTTTCTTACACAATGTGGATAAATAAGGAGTATGTTTCCCAAGTCACTTGAAATCTAGGCCAACGCACACTGCATCACTCTTGCTCAAACACGCTCTTTCTCCTAATGTGTTGAGAACATTCAAGAAAACAGAAAACAAGGGCAATTTTCAGTGAAACTCAGTCGGGCATGTACAAGAGGTCATTTCTATTGGTAGTAGAGTGCAACAGCCTGATTGACTTCATGTTTTCCATGAAACCCTTACATTTCCAAGGGACCTGAAGTAGGACTTTAACCAAAGGATGTGTTTGCGTGTCTGTGGTGAAAGGAGCTCTAAGTTGTGTATTCAGTGCTGGAGAGTGACACACTCTACACGGATTACTCACGGTTTTGAGAGCACCAACATGCTTCAAACTGCAACTGCCACAAGGTGTGTGTAGCATGCGGAAAGAAGGTTTGTCATTTCAAAGAAAGAAGAGAAAACCAAAATCCAGGTACTGAAACGAGCACACCAGTATGGGAGATGTGCATGTGGACAGTTTCAAGCAGCAGCTCTTTGTGGACACTTGGAAACAGGGCTGTGAAAAAGTTTCCTAGGAAGCGGGATTGGGCCAAAATTGAAAGACCTTCCAAAACCAACCCAAAGAACTTAGCCAAACAATGAATGTTGCAATAAGCTCCTGCAGGAAAGGTGCTTCTATGACACAACCCGCGAGCAGGTAGCTACATTCTGCACAGTACAAAATGCATATGAATTCCAGCATGAAAACTCACTCCAGAAGGATGAAATGCATGTTTCTCTCTGAAAGAACACTCAGCCACTATTCTTTTGCTTGCTCCTTCCAAATCTTTGTAGAAACGTGTGTTTTACTGCTGGAATACGTTTTAGGATGCATTGTTTCAATCTCTTGCAAGCCTCATGTTGTTTCTTAGACAATGTGGAAAAACAAGGAGTATGTTTCCCAAATCACTTGATATCCAGGAAAACGCACACTGCATCAGTCTTCTTCAAACACGCTCTATCTCCTAATGTGTTGTGAACTTTCAACAAACCAGAAAAGAAGGGCATTTTGCAGTGAAATTCAGACGGGGATGTACAAGAGTTCATTCCTATTGGTTGCAGAGTGCAAAACCATGATTGACTTCATGTTCTCCATGAAACCCTTACTATTCCAAGTGAAAAGAGGTAGGACTTTCACCAAAGGATGTGTTTGCGTGTCTGTGGTGAAAGGAGCTCTAAGTTGTGTATTCAGTGCTAGAGAGTGACACGCTCTACACAGGTTACTCAGGGTTTTAAGAGCACCAACATGCTGCAAACTGAAACTGCTACAAGGTGTGTGTAGCATGCAGAAAGAAGGCTTGTCATTTCAAAGAAAGAAGAGGAAACCAAAATCCAGGTAGTGAAACGAGCACCCCAGTATGGGAGATGTGCATGTGGACAGTTTCAAGCAGCAGCTCTTTGTGGACACTTGGAAACAGGGCTGTGAAAAATTTCGTACGAAGCAGATTTGGACAAAGCTGAAAGACCTTCCAAAACCAGCCCTAAAGAACTTAGCCAAACAATGAATGTTGCAATAAGCTCCTGCAGGAAAGGTGCTTCTATGACACAACCCCCGAGCAGGTAGCTACATTCTGCACAGTACAAATGCTTATTAATTCCAGCATGAAAATTCACTCCAGAAGGATGAAATGTGTGTGTTTCTTTTGGAAAGAACCCTCAGCCATTGGCTTTTGCTTGCTCCTTCAAAGCCTTTGTAGAAACGTGTGCTTTCACGGCTGGAGTACGTTTTGGGATGCATTTTTTCAATCTCTTGCAAGCCTCATGTTTCTTACACAATGTGGAAAAATAAGGAGTATGTTTCCCAAATCACTTGAAATCTAGGCCAATGCACACTGCATCACTCTTGCTCAAACACGCTCTTTCTCCTAATGTGTTGAGAACATTCAAGAAACCAGAAAACAAGGGCAATTTGCAGTGAAACTCAGTCGGGCATGTACAAGAGGTCATTTCTATTGGTAGTAGAGTGCAACAGCATGATGGACTTCATGTCCTCCATGTAACCCTTACATTTCCAACGGACCTGAAGTAGGACTTTCACCAAAGGATGTGTTTGCGTGTCTGTGGTGAAAGGAGCTCTAAGTTGTGTATTCAGTGCTGGAGAGTGACACACTCTACACAGGTTACTCAGGGTTTTAAGAGCACCAACATGCTGCAAACTGAAACTGCTACAAGGTGTGTGTAGCATGCAGAAAGAAGGCTTGTCATTTCAAAGAAAGAAGAGGAAACCAAAATCCAGGTAGTGAAACGAGCACCCCAGTATGGGTGATGTGCATGTGGACAGTTTCAAGCAGCAGCTCTTTGTGGACACTTGGAAACAGGACTGTGAAAAATTTCGTACGAAGCGGATTTGGACAAAGCTGAAAGACCTTCCAAAACCAGCCCTAAAGAACTTAGCCAAACAATGAATGTTGCAATAAGCTCCTGCAGGAAAGGTGCTTCTATGACACAACCCCCGAGCAGGTAGCTACATTCTGCACAGTACAAATGCTTATTAATTCCAGCATGAAAATTCACTCCAGAAGGATGAAATGTGTGTGTTTTTTGGAAAGAACCCTCAGCCATTGGCTTTTGCTTGCTCCTTCAAAGCCTTTGTAGAAACGTGTGCTTTCACGGCTGGAGTACGTTTTGGGATGCATTTTTTCAATCTCTTGCAAGCCTCATGTTTCTTACACAATGTGGATAAATATGGAGTATGTTTCCCAAGTCACTTGAAATCTAGGCCAACGCACACTGCATCACTCTTGCTCAAACACGCTCTTTCTCCTAATGTGTTGAGAACATTCAAGAAACCAGAAAACAAGGGCAATTTGCAGTGAAACTCAGTCGGGCATGTACAAGAAGTCATTTCTATTGGTAGTAGAGTGCAACAGCATGATTGACTTCATGTTCTCCATGAAACCCTTACATTTCCAAGGGACCTGAAGTAGGACTTTCACCAAAGGATGTGTTTGCGTGTCTGTGGTGAAAGGAGCTCTAAGTTGTGTATTCAGTGCTGGAGAGTGACACACTCTACACGGATTACTCACGGTTTTGAGAGCACCAACATGCTTCAAACTGCAATTGCCACAAGGTGTGTGTAGCATGCGGAAAGTAGGTTTGTCATTTCAAAGAAAGAAGAGAAAACCAAAATCCAGGTACTGAAACGAGCACACCAGTATGGGAGATGTGCATGTGGACAGTTTCAAGCAGCAGCTCTTTGTGGACACTTGGAAACAGGGCTGTGAAAAAGTTTCCTAGGAAGCGGGATTGGGCCAAAGTTGAAAGACCTTCCAAAACCAACCCAAAGAACTTAGCCAAACAATGAATGTTGCAATAAGCTCCTGCAGGAAAGGTGCTTCTATGACACAACCCCCGAGCAGGTAGCTACATTCTGCACAGTACAAAATGCATATGAATTCCAGCATGAAAACTCACTCCAGAAGGATGAAATGCATGTTTCTCTCTGAAAGAACACTCAGCCACTATTCTTTTGCTTGCTCCTTCCAAATCTTTGTAGAAACGTGTGTTTTACTGCTGGAATACGTTTTAGGATGCATTGTTTCAATCTCTTGCAAGCCTCATGTTGTTTCTTAGACAATGTGGAAAAACAAGGAGTATGTTTCCCAAATCACTTGAAATCCAGGAAAACGCACACTGCATCAGTCTTCTTCAAACACGCTCTATCTCCTAATGTGTTGTGAACTTTCAACAAACCAGAAAAGAAGGGCATTTTGCAGTGAAATTCAGACGGGTATGTACAAGAGTTCATTCCTATTGGTTGCAAAGTGCAAAAGCATGATTGACTTCATGTTCTCCATGAAACCCTTACATTTCCAAGTGAAAAGAGGTAGGACTTTCACCAAAGGATGTGTTTGCGTGTCTGTGGTGAAAGGAGCTCTAAGTTGTGTATTCAGTGCTGGAGAGTGACACACTCTACACAGGTTACTCAGGGTTTTAAGAGCACCAACATGCTGCAAACTGAAACTGCTACAAGGTGTGTGTAGCATGCAGAAAGAAGGCTTGTCATTTCAAAGAAAGAAGAGGAAACCAAAATCCAGGTAGTGAAACGAGCACCCCAGTATGGGAGATGTGCATGTGGACAGTTTCAAGCAGCAGCTCTTTGTGGACACTTGGAAACAGGGCTGTGAAAAATTTCGTACGAAGCAGATTTGGACAAAGCTGAGAGACCTTCCAAAACCAGCCCTAAAGAACTTAGCCAAACAATGAATGTTGCAATAAGCTCCTGCAGGAAAGGTGCTTCTATGACACAACCCCCGAGCAGGTAGCTACATTCTGCACAGTACAAATGCTTATTAATTCCAGCATGAAAATTCACTCCAGAAGGATGAAATGTGTGTTTCTTTTGGAAAGAACCCTCAGCCATTGGCTTTTGCTTGCTCCTTCAAAGCCTTTGTAGAAACGTGTGCTTTCACGGCTGGAGTACGTTTTGGAATGCATTTTTTCAATCTCTTGCAAGCCTCATGTTTCTTACACAATCTGGAAAAATAAGGAGTATGTTTCCCAAATCACTTGAAATCTAGGCCAACGCACACTGCATCACTCTTGCTCAAACACGCTCTTTCTCCTAATGTGTTGAGAACATTCAAGAAACCAGAAAACAAGGGCAATTTGCAGTGAAACTCAGTCGGGCATGTACAAGAGGTCATTTCTATTGGTAGTAGAGTGCAACAGCATGATGGACTTCATGTTCTCCATGTAACCCTTACATTTCCAAGGGACCTGAAGTAGGACTTTCACCAAAGGATGTGTTTGCGTGTCTGTGGTGAAAGGAGCTCTAAGTTGTGTATTCAGTGCTGGAGAGTGACACACTCTACACAGGTTACTCAGAGTTTTAAGAGCACCAACATGCTGCAAACTGAAACTGCTACAAGGTGTGTGTAGCATGCAGAAAGAAGGCTTGTCATTTCAAAGAAAGAAGAGGAAACCAAAATCCAGGTAGTGAAACGAGCACCCCAGTATGGGAGATGTGCATGTGGACAGTTTCAAGCAGCAGCTCTTTGTGGACACTTGGAAACAAGGCTGTGAAAATTTCGTACGAAGCGGATTTGGACAAAGTTGAAAGACCTTCCAAAACCAGCCTTAAAGAACTTAGCCAAACAATGAATGTTGCAATAAGCTCCTGCAGGAAAGGTGCTTCTATGACACAACCCCCGAGCAGGTAGCTACATTCTGCACAGTACAAATGCTTATGAACTCCAGCATGAAAATTCACTCCAGAAGGATGAAATGTGTGTGTTTCTTTTGGAAAGAACACTCAGCCATTGGCTTTTGCTTGCTCCTTCAAAGCCATTGTAGAAAAGTGTGCTTTTACGGCTGGAGTACGTTTTGGGATGCATTTTTTCAATCTCTTGCAAGCCTCATGTTTCTTACACAATTTGGAAAAATAAGGAGTATGTTTCCCAAATCACTTGAAATCTAGGCAAACGCACACTGCATCACTCTTGCTCAAACACGCTCTTTCTCCTAATGTGTTGAGAACATTCAAGAAACCAGAAAACAAGGGCAATTTGCAGTGAAACTCAGTCGGGCATGTACAAGAGGTCATTTCTATTGGTAGTAGAGTGCAACAGCATGATGGACTTCATGTTCTCCATGTAACCCTTACATTTCCAACGGACCTGAAGTAGGACTTTAACCAAAGGATGTGTTTGCGTGTCTGTGGTGAAAGGAGCTCTAAGTTGTGTATTCAGTGCTGGAGAGTGACACACTCTACACAGGTTACTCAGGGTTTTAAGAGCACCAACATGCTGCAAACTGAAACTGCTACAAGGTGTGTGTAGCATGCAGAAAGAAGGCTTGTCATTTCTAAGAAAGAAGAGGAAACCAAAATCCAGGTAGTGAAACGAGCACCCCAGTATGGGAGATGTGCATGTGGACAGTTTCAAGCAGCAGCTCTTTGTGGACACTTGGAAACAGGGCTGTGAAAAATTTCGTAAGAAGCGGATTTGGACAAAGCTGAAAGACCTTCCAAAACCAGCCCTAAAGAGCTTAGCCAAACAATGAATGTTGCAATAAGCTCCTGCAGGAAAGGTGCTTCTATGACACAACCCCCGAGCAGGTAGCTACATTCTGCACAGTACAAATGCTTATTAATTCCAGCATGAAAATTCACTCCAGAAGGATGAAATGTGTGTGTTTCTCTTGGAAAGAACCCTCAGCCATTGGCTTTTGCTTGCTCCTTCAAAGCCTTTGTAGAAACGTGTGCTTTCACGGCTGGAGTACGTTTTGGGATGCATTTTTTCAATCTCTTGCAAGCCTCATGTTTCTTACACAATGTGGATAAATAAGGAGTATGTTTCCCAAATCACTTGAAATCTAGGCCAACGCACACTTCATCACTCTTGCTCAAACACGCTCTTTCTCCTAATGTGTTGAGAACATTCAAGAAACCAGAAAACAAGGGCAATTTGCAGTGAAACTCAGTCGGGCATGTACAAGAGGTCATTTCTATTGGTAGTAGAGTGCAACAGCATGATTGACTTCATGTTCTCCATGAAACCCTTACATTTCCAAGGGACCTGAAGTAGGACTTTAACCAAAGGATGTGTTTGCGTGTCTGTGGTGAAAGGAGCTCTAAGTTGTGTATTCAGTGCTGGAGAGTGACACACTCTACACGGATTACTCACGGTTTTCAGAGCACCAACATGCTTCAAACTGCAACTGCCACAAGGTGTGTGTATCATGCGGAAAGAAGGTTTGTCATTTCAAAGAAAGAGGAGAAAACCAAAATCCAGGTACTGAAACGAGCACACCAGTATGGGAGATGTGCATGTGGACAGTTTCAAGCAGCAGCTCTTTGTGGACACTTGGAAACAGGGCTGTGAAAAAGTTTCCTAGGAAGCGGGATTGGGCCAAAGTTGAAAGACCTTCCAAAACCAACCCAAAGAACTTAGCCAAACAATGAATGTTGCAATAAGCTCCTGCAGGAAAGGTGCTTCTATGACACAAACCCGAGCAGGTAGCTACATTCTGCACAGTACAAAATGCATATGAATTCCAGCATGAAAACTCACTCCAGAAGGATGAAATGCATGTTTCTCTCTGAAAGAACACTCAGCCACTATTCTTTTGCTTGCTCCTTCCAAATATTTTTAGAAACGTGTGTTTTACTGCTGGAATACGTTTTAGGATGCATTGTTTCAATCTCTTGCAAGCCTCATGTTGTTTCTTAGACAATGTGGAAAAACAAGGAGTATGTTTCCCAAATCACTTGAAATCCAGGAAAACGCACACTGCATCAGTCTTCTTCAAACACGCTCTATCTCCTAATGTGTTGTGAACTTTCAACAAACCAGAAAAGAAGGGCATTTTGCAGTGAAATTCAGACGGGTATGTACAAGAGTTCATTCCTATTGGTTGCAAAGTGCAAAAGCATGATTGACTTCATGTTCTCCATGAAACCCTTACATTTCCAAGTGAAAAGAGGTAGGACTTTCACCAAAGGATGTGTTTGCGTGTCTGTGGTGAAAGGAGCTCTAAGTTGTGTATTCAGTGCTGGAGAGTGACACACTCTACACAGGTTACTCAGGGTTTTAAGAGCACCAACATGCTGCAAACTGAAACTGCTACAAGGTGTGTGTAGCATGCAGAAAGAAGGCTTGTCATTTCAAAGAAAGAAGAGGAAACCAAAATCCAGGTAGTGAAACGAGCACCCCAGTATGGGAGATGTGCATGTGGACAGTTTCAAGCAGCAGCTCTTTGTGGACACTTGGAAACAGGGCTGTGAAAAATTTCGTACGAAGCAGATTTGGACAAAGCTGAGAGACCTTCCAAAACCAGCCCTAAAGAACTTAGCCAAACAATGAATGTTGCAATAAGCTCCTGCAGGAAAGGTGCTTCTATGACACAACCCCCGAGCAGGTAGCTACATTCTGCACAGTACAAATGCTTATTAATTCCAGCATGAAAATTCACTCCAGAAGGATGAAATGTGTGTTTCTTTTGGAAAGAACCCTCAGCCATTGGCTTTTGCTTGCTCCTTCAAAGCCTTTGTAGAAACGTGTGCTTTCACGGCTGGAGTACGTTTTGGAATGCATTTTTTCAATCTCTTGCAAGCCTCATGTTTCTTACACAATCTGGAAAAATAAGGAGTATGTTTCCCAAATCACTTGAAATCTAGGCCAACGCACACTGCATCACTCTTGCTCAAACACGCTCTTTCTCCTAATGTGTTGAGAACATTCAAGAAACCAGAAAACAAGGGCAATTTGCAGTGAAACTCAGTCGGGCATGTACAAGAGGTCATTTCTATTGGTAGTAGAGTGCAACAGCATGATGGACTTCATGTTCTCCATGTAACCCTTACATTTCCAAGGGACCTGAAGTAGGACTTTCACCAAAGGATGTGTTTGCGTGTCTGTGGTGAAAGGAGCTCTAAGTTGTGTATTCAGTGCTGGAGAGTGACACACTCTACACAGGTTACTCAGAGTTTTAAGAGCACCAACATGCTGCAAACTGAAACTGCTACAAGGTGTGTGTAGCATGCAGAAAGAAGGCTTGTCATTTCAAAGAAAGAAGAGGAAACCAAAATCCAGGTAGTGAAACGAGCACCCCAGTATGGGAGATGTGCATGTGGACAGTTTCAAGCAGCAGCTCTTTGTGGACACTTGGAAACAAGGCTGTGAAAATTTCGTACGAAGCGGATTTGGACAAAGTTGAAAGACCTTCCAAAACCAGCCTTAAAGAACTTAGCCAAACAATGAATGTTGCAATAAGCTCCTGCAGGAAAGGTGCTTCTATGACACAACCCCCGAGCAGGTAGCTACATTCTGCACAGTACAAATGCTTATGAACTCCAGCATGAAAATTCACTCCAGAAGGATGAAATGTGTGTGTTTCTTTTGGAAAGAACACTCAGCCATTGGCTTTTGCTTGCTCCTTCAAAGCCATTGTAGAAAAGTGTGCTTTTACGGCTGGAGTACGTTTTGGGATGCATTTTTTCAATCTCTTGCAAGCCTCATGTTTCTTACACAATTTGGAAAAATAAGGAGTATGTTTCCCAAATCACTTGAAATCTAGGCAAACGCACACTGCATCACTCTTGTTCAAACACGCTCTTTCTCCTAATGTGTTGAGAACATTCAAGAAACCAGAAAACAAGGGCAATTTGCAGTGAAACTCAGTCGGGCATGTACAAGAGGTCATTTCTATTGGTAGTAGAGTGCAACAGCATGATGGACTTCATGTTCTCCATGTAACCCTTACATTTCCAACGGACCTGAAGTAGGACTTTAACCAAAGGATGTGTTTGCGTGTCTGTGGTGAAAGGAGCTCTAAGTTGTGTATTCAGTGCTGGAGAGTGACACACTCTACACAGGTTACTCAGGGTTTTAAGAGCACCAACATGCTGCAAACTGAAACTGCTACAAGGTGTGTGTAGCATGCAGAAAGAAGGCTTGTCATTTCTAAGAAAGAAGAGGAAACCAAAATCCAGGTAGTGAAACGAGCACCCCAGTATGGGAGATGTGCATGTGGACAGTTTCAAGCAGCAGCTCTTTGTGGACACTTGGAAACAGGGCTGTGAAAAATTTCGTACGAAGCGGATTTGGACAAAGCTGAAAGACCTTCCAAAACCAGCCCTAAAGAACTTAGCCAAACAATGAATGTTGCAATAAGCTCCTGCAGGAAAGGTGCTTCTATGACACAACCCCCGAGCAGGTAGCTACATTCTGCACAGTACAAATGCTTATTAATTCCAGCATGAAAATTCACTCCAGAAGGATGAAATGTGTGTGTTTCTTTTGGAAAGAACCCTCAGCCATTGGCCCTTGCTTGCTCCTTCAAAGCCTTTGTAGAAACGTGTGCTTTCACGGCTGGAGTACGTTTTGGGATGCATTTTTTCAATCTCTTGGAAGCCTCATGTTTCTTACACAATGTGGATAAATAAGGAGTATGTTTCCCAAGTCACTTGAAATCTAGGCCAACGCACACTTCATCACTCTTGCTCAAACACGCTCTTTCTCCTAATGTGTTGAGAACATTCAAGAAACCAGAAAACAAGGGCAATTTTCAGTGAAACTCAGTCGGGCATGTACAAGAGGTCATTTCTATTGGTAGTAGAGTGCAACAGCATGATTGACTTCATGTTCTCCATGAAACCCTTACATTTCCAAGGGACCTGAAGTAGGACTTTAACCAAAGGATGTGTTTGCGTGTCTGTGGTGAAAGGAGCTCTAAGTTGTGTATTCAGTGCTGGAGAGTGACACACTCTACACGGATTACTCACGGTTTTGAGAGCACCAACATGCTTCAAACTGCAACTGCCACAAGGTGTGTGTAGCATGCGGAAAGGTTTGTCATTTCAAAGAAAGAGGAGAAAACCAAAATCCAGGTACTGAAACGAGCACACCAGTATGGGAGATGTGCATGTGGACAGTTTCAAGCAGCAGCTCTTTGTGGACACTTGGAAACAGGGCTGTGAAAAAGTTTCCTAGGAAGCGGGATTGGGCCAAAGTTGAAAGACCTTCCAAAACCAACCCAAAGAACTTAGCCAAACAATGAATGTTGCAATAAGCTCCTGCAGGAAAGGTGCTTCTATGACACAACCCCCGAGCAGGTAGCTACATTCTGCACAGTACAAAATGCATATGAATTCCAGCATTAAAACTCACTCCAGAAGGATGAAATGCATGTTTCTCTCTGAAAGAACACTCAGCCACTATTCTTTTGCTTGCTCCTTCCAAATCTTTGTAGAAACGTGTGTTTTACTGCTGGAATACGTTTTAGGATGCATTGTTTCAATCTCTTGCAAGCCTCATGTTGTTTCTTAGACAATGTGGAAAAACAAGGAGTATGTTTCCCAAATCACTTGAAATCCAGGAAAACGCACACTGCATCAGTCTTCTTCAAACACGCTCTATCTCCTAATGTGTTGTGAACTTTCAACAAACCAGAAAAGAAGGGCATTTTGCAGTGAAATTCAGACGGGTATGTACAAGAGTTCATTCCTATTGGTTGCAGAGTGCAAAAGCATGATTGACTTCATGTTCTCCATGAAACCCTTACATTTCCAAGTGAAAAGAGGTAGGACTTTCACCAAAGGATGTGTTTGCGTGTCTGTGGTGAAAGGAGCTCTAAGTTGTGTATTCAGAGCTGGAGAGTGACACACTCTACACAGGTTACTCAGGGTTTTAAGAGCACCAACATGCTGCAAACTGAAACTGCTACAAGGTGTGTGTAGCATGCAGAAAGAAGGCTTGTCATTTCAAAGAAAGAAGAGGAAACCAAAATCCAGGTAGTGAAACGAGCACCCCAGTATGGGAGATGTGCATGTGGACAGTTTCAAGCAGCAGCTCTTTGTGGACACTTGGAAACAGGGCTGTGAAAAATTTCGTACGAAGCAGATTTGGACAAAGCTGCAAGACCTTCCAAAACCAGCCCTAAAGAACTTAGCCAAACAATGAATGTTGCAATAAGCTCCTGCAGGAAAGGTGCTTCTATGACACAACCCCCGAGCAGGTAGCTACATTCTGCACAGTACAAATGCTTATTAATTCCAGCATGAAAATTCACTCCAGAAGGATGAAATGTGTGTGTTTCTTTTGGAAAGAACCCTCAGCCATTGGCTTTTGCTTGCTCCTTCAAAGCCTTTGTAGAAACGTGTGCTTTCACGGCTGGAGTACGTTTTGGGATGCATTTTTTCAATCTCTTGCAAGCCTCATGTTTCTTACACAATGTGGATAAATAAGGAGTATGTTTCCCAAGTCACTTGAAATCTAGGCCAACGCACACTTCATCACTCTTGCTCAAACACGCTCTTTCTCCTAATGTGTTGAGAACATTCAAGAAACCAGAAAACAAGGGCAATTTGCAGTGAAACTCAGTCGGGCATGTACCAGAGGTCATTTCTATTGGTAGTAGAGTGCAACAGCATGATTGACTTCATGTTCTCCATGAAACCCTTACATTTCCAAGGGACCTGAAGTAGGACTTTAACCAAAGGATGTGTTTGCGTGTCTGTGGTGAAAGGAGCTCTAAGTTGTGTATTCAGTGCTGGAGAGTGACACACTCTACACGGATTACTCACGGTTTTGAGAGCACCAACATGCTTCAAACTGCAACTGCCACAAGGTGTGTGTAGCATGCGGAAAGAAGGTTTGTCATTTCAAAGAAAGAGGAGAAAACCAAAATCCAGGTGCTGAAACGAGCACACCAGTATGGGAGATGTGCATGTGGACAGTTTCAAGCAGCAGCTCTTTGTGGACACTTGGAAACAGGGCTGTGAAAAAGTTTCCTAGGAAGCGGGATTGGGCCAAAGTTGAAAGACCTTCCAAAACCAACCCAAAGAACTTAGCCAAACAATGAATGTTGCAATAAGCTCCTGCAGGAAAGGTGCTTCTATGACACAACCCCCGAGCAGGTAGCTACATTCTGCACAGTACAAAATGCATATGAATTCCAGCATTAAAACTCACTCCAGAAGGATGAAATGCATGTTTCTCTCTGAAAGAACACTCAGCCACTATTCTTTTGCTTGCTCCTTCCAAATCTTTGTAGAAACGTGTGTTTTACTGCTGGAATACGTTTTAGGATGCATTGTTTCAATCTCTTGCAAGCCTCATGTTGTTTCTTAGACAATGTGGAAAAACAAGGAGTATGTTTCCCAAATCACTTGAAATCCAGGAAAACGCACACTGCATCAGTCTTCTTCAAACACGCTCTATCTCCTAATGTGTTGTGAACTTTCAACAAACCAGAAAAGAAGGGCATTTTGCAGTGAAATTCAGACGGGTATGTACAAGAGTTCATTCCTATTGGTTGCAGAGTGCAAAAGCATGATTGACTTCATGTTCTCCATGAAACCCTTACATTTCCAAGTGAAAAGAGGTAGGACTTTCACCAAAGGATGTGTTTGCGTGTCTGTGGTGAAAGGAGCTCTAAGTTGTGTATTCAGTGCTGGAGAGTGACACACTCTACACAGGTTACTCAGGGTTTTAAGAGCACCAACATGCTGCAAACTGAAACTGCTACAAGGTGTGTGTAGCATGCAGAAAGAAGGCTTGTCATTTCAAAGAAAGAAGAGGAAACCAAAATCCAGGTAGTGAAACGAGCACCCCAGTATGGGAGATGTGCATGTGGACAGTTTCAAGCAGCAGCTCTTTGTGGACACTTGGAAACAGGGCTGTGAAAAATTTCGTACGAAGCAGATTTGGACAAAGCTGAAAGACCTTCCAAAACCAGCCCTAAAGAACTTAGCCAAACAATGAATGTTGCAATAAGCTCCTGCAGGAAAGGTGCTTCTATGACACAACCCCCGAGCAGGTAGCTACATTCTGCACAGTACAAATGCTTATTAATTCCAGCATGAAAATTCACTCCAGAAGGATGAAATGTGTGTGTTTCTTTTGGAAAGAACCCTCAGCCATTGGCCCTTGCTTGCTCCTTCAAAGCCTTTGTAGAAACGTGTGCTTTCACGGCTGGAGTACGTTTTGGGATGCATTTTTTCAATCTCTTGGAAGCCTCATGTTTCTTACACAATGTGGATAAATAAGGAGTATGTTTCCCAAGTCACTTGAAATCTAGGCCAACGCACACTTCATCACTCTTGCTCAAACACGCTCTTTCTCCTAATGTGTTGAGAACATTCAAGAAACCAGAAAACAAGGGCAATTTGCAGTGAAACTCAGTCGGGCATGTACAAGAGGTCATTTCTATTGGTAGTAGAGTGCAACAGCATGATTGACTTCATGTTCTCCATGAAACCCTTACATTTCCAAGGGACCTGAAGTAGGACTTTCACCAAAGGATGTGTTTGCGTGTCTGTGGTGAAAGGAGCTCTAAGTTGTGTATTCAGTGCTGGAGAGTGACACACTCTACACGGATTACTCACGGTTTTGAGAGCACCAACATGCTTCAAACTGCAACTGCCACAAGGTGTGTGTAGCATGCGGAAAGAAGGTTTGTCATTTCAAAGAAAGAGGAGAAAACCAAAATCCAGGTACTGAAACGAGCACACCAGTATGGGAGATGTGCATGTGGACAGTTTCAAGCAGCAGCTCTTTGTGGACACTTGGAAACAGGGCTGTGAAAAAGTTTCCTAGGAAGCGGGATTGGGCCAAAGTTGAAAGACCTTCCAAAACCAACCCAAAGAACTTAGCCAAACAATGAATGTTGCAATAAGCTCCTGCAGGAAAGGTGCTTCTATGACACAACCCCCGAGCAGGTAGCTACATTCTGCACAGTACAAAATGCATATGAATTCCAGCATGAAAACTCACTCCAGAAGGATGAAATGCATGTTTCTCTCTGAAAGAACACTCAGCCACTATTCTTTTGCTTGCTCCTTCCAAATCTTTGTAGAAACGTGTGTTTTACTGCTGGAATACGTTTTAGGATGCATTGTTTCAATCTCTTGCAAGCCTCATGTTGTTTCTTAGACAATGTGGAAAAACAAGGAGTATGTTTCCCAAATCACTTGAAATCCAGGAAAACGCACACTGCATCAGTCTTCTTCAAACACGCTCTATCTCCTAATGTGTTGTGAACTTTCAACAAACCAGAAAAGAAGGGCATTTTGCAGTGAAATTCAGACGGGTATGTACAAGAGTTCATTCCTATTGGTTGCAGAGTGCAAAAGCATGATTGACTTCATGTTCTCCATGAAACCCTTACATTTCCAAGTGAAAAGAGGTAGGACTTTCACCAAAGGATGTGTTTGCGTGTCTGTGGTGAAAGGAGCTCTAAGTTGTGTATTCAGTGCTGGAGAGTGACACACTCTACACAGGTTACTCAGGGTTTTAAGAGCACCAACATGCTGCAAACTGAAACTGCTACAAGGTGTGTGTAGCATGCAGAAAGAAGGCTTGTCATTTCTAAGAAAGAAGAGGAAACCAAAATCCAGGTAGTGAAACGAGCACCCCAGTATGGGAGATGTGCATGTGGACAGTTTCAAGCAGCAGCTCTTTGTGGACACTTGGAAACAGGGCTGTGAAAAATTTCGTACGAAGCGGATTTGGACAAAGCTGAAAGACCTTCCAAAACCAGCCCTAAAGAACTTAGCCAAACAATGAATGTTGCAATAAGCTCCTGCAGGAAAGGTGCTTCTATGACACAACCCCCGAGCAGGTAGCTACATTCTGCACAGTACAAATGCTTATTAATTCCAGCATGAAAATTCACTCCAGAAGGATGAAATGTGTGTGTTTCTTTTGGAAAGAACCCTCAGCCATTGGCCCTTGCTTGCTCCTTCAAAGCCTTTGTAGAAACGTGTGCTTTCACGGCTGGAGTACGTTTTGGGATGCATTTTTTCAATCTCTTGGAAGCCTCATGTTTCTTACACAATGTGGATAAATAAGGAGTATGTTTCCCAAGTCACTTGAAATCTAGGCCAACGCACACTTCATCACTCTTGCTCAAACACGCTCTTTCTCCTAATGTGTTGAGAACATTCAAGAAACCAGAAAACAAGGGCAATTTTCAGTGAAACTCAGTCGGGCATGTACAAGAGGTCATTTCTATTGGTAGTAGAGTGCAACAGCATGATTGACTTCATGTTCTCCATGAAACCCTTACATTTCCAAGGGACCTGAAGTAGGACTTTCACCAAAGGATGTGTTTGCGTGTCTGTGGTGAAAGGAGCTCTAAGTTGTGTATTCAGTGCTGGAGAGTGACACACTCTACACGGATTACTCACGGTTTTGAGAGCACCAACATGCTTCAAACTGCAACTGCCACAAGGTGTGTGTAGCATGCGGAAAGAAGGTTTGTCATTTCAAAGAAAGAGGAGAAAACCAAAATCCAGGTACTGAAACGAGCACACCAGTATGGGAGATGTGCATGTGGACAGTTTCAAGCAGCAGCTCTTTGTGGACACTTGGAAACAGGGCTGTGAAAAAGTTTCCTAGGAAGCGGGATTGGGCCAAAGTTGAAAGACCTTCCAAAACCAACCCAAAGAACTTAGCCAAACAATGAATGTTGCAATAAGCTCCTGCAGGAAAGGTGCTTCTATGACACAACCCCCGAGCAGGTAGCTACATTCTGCACAGTACAAAATGCATATGAATTCCAGCATGAAAACTCACTCCAGAAGGATGAAATGCATGTTTCTCTCTGAAAGAACACTCAGCCACTATTCTTTTGCTTGCTCCTTCCAAATCTTTGTAGAAACGTGTGTTTTACTGCTGGAATACGTTTTAGGATGCATTGTTTCAATCTCTTGCAAGCCTCATGTTGTTTCTTAGACAATGTGGAAAAACAAGGAGTATGTTTCCCAAATCACTTGAAATCCAGGAAAACGCACACTGCATCAGTCTTCTTCAAACACGCTCTATCTCCTAATGTGTTGTGAACTTTCAACAAACCAGAAAAGAAGGGCATTTTGCAGTGAAATTCAGACGGGTATGTACAAGAGTTCATTCCTATTGGTTGCAGAGTGCAAAAGCATGATTGACTTCATGTTCTCCATGAAACCCTTACATTTCCAAGTGAAAAGAGGTAGGACTTTCACCAAAGGATGTGTTTGCGTGTCTGTGGTGAAAGGAGCTCTAAGTTGTGTATTCAGTGCTGGAGAGTGACACACTCTACACAGGTTACTCAGGGTTTTAAGAGCACCAACATGCTGCAAACTGAAACTGCTACAAGGTGTGTGTAGCATGCAGAAAGAAGGCTTGTCATTTCAAAGAAAGAAGAGGAAACCAAAATCCAGGTAGTGAAACGAGCACCCCAGTATGGGAGATGTGCATGTGGACAGTTTCAAGCAGCAGCTCTTTGTGGACACTTGGAAACAGGGCTGTGAAAAATTTCGTACGAAGCAGATTTGGACAAAGCTGAAAGACCTTCCAAAACCAGCCCTAAAGAACTTAGCCAAACAATGAATGTTGCAATAAGCTCCTGCAGGAAAGGTGCTTCTATGACACAACCCCCGAGCAGGTAGCTACATTCTGCATAGTACAAATGCTTATTAATTCCAGCATGAAAATTCACTCCAGAAGGATGAAATGTGTGTGTTTCTTTTGGAAAGAACCCTCAGCCATTGGCTTTTGCTTGCTCCTTCAAAGCCTTTGTAGAAACGTGTGCTTTCACGGCTGGAGTACGTTTTGGGATGCATTTTTTCAATCTCTTGGAAGCCTCATGTTTCTTACACAATGTGGATAAATAAGGAGTATGTTTCCCAAGTCACTTGAAATCTAGGCCAACGCACACTTCATCACTCTTGCTCAAACACGCTCTTTCTCCTAATGTGTTGAGAACATTCAAGAAACCAGAAAACAAGGGCAATTTTCAGTGAAACTCAGTCGGGCATGTACAAGAGGTCATTTCTATTGGTAGTAGAGTGCAACAGCATGATTGACTTCATGTTCTCCATGAAACCCTTACATTTCCAAGGGACCTGAAGTAGGACTTTCACCAAAGGATGTGTTTGCGTGTCTGTGGTGAAAGGAGCTCTAAGTTGTGTATTCAGTGCTGGAGAGTGACACACTCTACACGGATTACTCACGGTTTTGAGAGCACCAACATGCTTCAAACTGCAACTGCCACAAGGTGTGTGTAGCATGCGGAAAGAAGGTTTGTCATTTCAAAGAAAGAGGAGAAAACCAAAATCCAGGTACTGAAACGAGCACACCAGTATGGGAGATGTGCATGTGGACAGTTTCAAGCAGCAGCTCTTTGTGGACACTTGGAAACAGGGCTGTGAAAAAGTTTCCTAGGAAGCGGGATTGGGCCAAAGTTGAAAGACCTTCCAAAACCAACCCAAAGAACTTAGCCAAACAATGAATGTTGCAATAAGCTCCTGCAGGAAAGGTGCTTCTATGACACAACCCCCGAGCAGGTAGCTACATTCTGCACAGTACAAAATGCATATGAATTCCAGCATGAAAACTCACTCCAGAAGGATGAAATGCATGTTTCTCTCTGAAAGAACACTCAGCCACTATTCTTTTGCTTGCTCCTTCCAAATCTTTGTAGAAACGTGTGTTTTACTGCTGGAATACGTTTTAGGATGCATTGTTTCAATCTCTTGCAAGCCTCATGTTGTTTCTTAGACAATGTGGAAAAACAAGGAGTATGTTTCCCAAATCACTTGAAATCCAGGAAAACGCACACTGCATCAGTCTTCTTCAAACACGCTCTATCTCCTAATGTGTTGTGAACTTTCAACAAACCAGAAAAGAAGGGCATTTTGCAGTGAAATTCAGACGGGTATGTACAAGAGTTCATTCCTATTGGTTGCAGAGTGCAAAAGCATGATTGACTTCATGTTCTCCATGAAACCCTTACATTTCCAAGTGAAAAGAGGTAGGACTTTCACCAAAGGATGTGTTTGCGTGTCTGTGGTGAAAGGAGCTCTAAGTTGTGTATTCAGAGCTGGAGAGTGACACACTCTACACAGGTTACTCAGGGTTTTAAGAGCACCAACATGCTGCAAACTGAAACTGCTACAAGGTGTGTGTAGCATGCAGAAAGAAGGCTTGTCATTTCTAAGAAAGAAGAGGAAACCAAAATCCAGGTAGTGAAACGAGCACCCCAGTATGGGAGATGTGCATGTGGACATTTTCAAGCAGCAGCTCTTTGTGGACACTCTGAAACAGGGCTGTGAAAAATTTCGTACGAAGCAGATTTGGACAAAGCTGAAAGACCTTCCAAAACCAGCCCTAAAGAACTTAGCCAAACAATGAATGTTGCAATAAGCTCCTGCAGGAAAGGTGCTTCTATGACACAACCCCCGAGCAGGTAGCTACATTCTGCACAGTACAAATGCTTATTAATTCCAGCATGAAAATTCACTCCAGAAGGATGAAATGTGTGTGTTTCTTTTGGAAAGAACCCTCAGCCATTGGCTTTTGCTTGCTCTTTCAAAGCCTTTGTAGAAACGTGTGCTTTCACGGCTGGAGTACGTTTTGGGATGCATTTTTTCAATCTCTTGCAAGCCTCATGTTTCTTACACAATGTGGATAAATAAGGAGTATGTTTCCCAAGTCACTTGAAATCTAGGCCAACGCACACTTCATCACTCTTGCTCAAACACGCTCTTTCTCCTAATGTGTTGAGAACATTCAAGAAACCAGAAAACAAGGGCAATTTGCAGTGAAACTCAGTCGGGCATGTACCAGAGGTCATTTCTATTGGTAGTAGAGTGCAACAGCATGATTGACTTCATGTTCTCCATGAAACCCTTACATTTCCAAGGGACCTGAAGTAGGACTTTAACCAAAGGATGTGTTTGCGTGTCTGTGGTGAAAGGAGCTCTAAGTTGTGTATTCAGTGCTGGAGAGTGACACACTCTACACGGATTACTCACGGTTTTGAGAGCACCAACATGCTTCAAACTGCAACTGCCACAAGGTGTGTGTAGCATGCGGAAAGAAGGTTTGTCATTTCAAAGAAAGAAGAGAAAACCAAAATCCAGGTGCTGAAACGAGCACACCAGTATGGGAGATGTGCATGTGGACAGTTTCAAGCAGCAGCTCTTTGTGGACACTTGGAAACAGGGCTGTGAAAAAGTTTCCTAGGAAGCGGGATTGGGCCAAAGTTGAAAGACCTTCCAAAACCAACCCAAAGAACTTAGCCAAACAATGAATGTTGCAATAAGCTCCTGCAGGAAAGGTGCTTCTATGACACAACCCCCGAGCAGGTAGCTACATTCTGCACAGTACAAAATGCATATGAATTCCAGCATTAAAACTCACTCCAGAAGGATGAAATGCATGTTTCTCTCTGAAAGAACACTCAGCCACTATTCTTTTGCTTGCTCCTTCCAAATCTTTGTAGAAACGTGTGTTTTACTGCTGGAATACGTTTTAGGATGCATTGTTTCAATCTCTTGCAAGCCTCATGTTGTTTCTTAGACAATGTGGAAAAACAAGGAGTATGTTTCCCAAATCACTTGAAATCCAGGAAAACGCACACTGCATCAGTCTTCTTCAAACACGCTCTATCTCCTAATGTGTTGTGAACTTTCAACAAACCAGAAAAGAAGGGCATTTTGCAGTGAAATTCAGACGGGTATGTACAAGAGTTCATTCCTATTGGTTGCAGAGTGCAAAAGCATGATTGACTTCATGTTCTCCATGAAACCCTTACATTTCCAAGTGAAAAGAGGTAGGACTTTCACCAAAGGATGTGTTTGCGTGTCTGTGGTGAAAGGAGCTCTAAGTTGGGTATTCAGTGCTGGAGAGTGACACACTCTACACAGGTTACTCAGGGTTTTAAGAGCACCAACATGCTGCAAACTGAAACTGCTACAAGGTGTGTGTAGCATGCAGAAAGAAGGCTTGTCATTTCAAAGAAAGAAGAGGAAACCAAAATCCAGGTAGTGAAACGAGCACCCCAGTATGGGAGATGTGCATGTGGACAGTTTCAAGCAGCAGCTCTTTGTGGACACTTGGAAACAGGGCTGTGAAAAATTTCGTACGAAGCAGATTTGGACAAAGCTGAAAGACCTTCCAAAACCAGCCCTAAAGAACTTAGCCAAACAATGAATGTTGCAATAAGCTCCTGCAGGAAAGGTGCTTCTATGACACAACCCCCGAGCAGGTAGCTACATTCTGCACAGTACAAATGCTTATTAATTCCAGCATGAAAATTCACTCCAGAAGGATGAAATGTGTGTGTTTCTTTTGGAAAGAACCCTCAGCCATTGGCCCTTGCTTGCTCCTTCAAAGCCTTTGTAGAAACGTGTGCTTTCACGGCTGGAGTACGTTTTGGGATGCATTTTTTCAATCTCTTGGAAGCCTCATGTTTCTTACACAATGTGGATAAATAAGGAGTATGTTTCCCAAGTCACTTGAAATCTAGGCCAACGCACACTTCATCACTCTTGCTCAAACACGCTCTTTCTCCTAATGTGTTGAGAACATTCAAGAAACCAGAAAACAAGGGCAATTTGCAGTGAAACTCAGTCGGGCATGTACAAGAGGTCATTTCTATTGGTAGTAGAGTGCAACAGCATGATTGACTTCATGTTCTCCATGAAACCCTTACATTTCCAAGGGACCTGAAGTAGGACTTTCACCAAAGGATGTGTTTGCGTGTCTGTGGTGAAAGGAGCTCTAAGTTGTGTATTCAGTGCTGGAGAGTGACACACTCTACACGGATTACTCACGGTTTTGAGAGCACCAACATGCTTCAAACTGCAACTGCCACAAGGTGTGTGTAGCATGCGGAAAGAAGGTTTGTCATTTCAAAGAAAGAGGAGAAAACCAAAATCCAGGTACTGAAACGAGCACACCAGTATGGGAGATGTGCATGTGGACAGTTTCAAGCAGCAGCTCTTTGTGGACACTTGGAAACAGGGCTGTGAAAAAGTTTCCTAGGAAGCGGGATTGGGCCAAAGTTGAAAGACCTTCCAAAACCAACCCAAAGAACTTAGCCAAACAATGAATGTTGCAATAAGCTCCTGCAGGAAAGGTGCTTCTATGACACAACCCCCGAGCAGGTAGCTACATTCTGCACAGTACAAAATGCATATGAATTCCAGCATGAAAACTCACTCCAGAAGGATGAAATGCATGTTTCTCTCTGAAAGAACACTCAGCCACTATTCTTTTGCTTGCTCCTTCCAAATCTTTGTAGAAACGTGTGTTTTACTGCTGGAATACGTTTTAGGATGCATTGTTTCAATCTCTTGCAAGCCTCATGTTGTTTCTTAGACAATGTGGAAAAACAAGGAGTATGTTTCCCAAATCACTTGAAATCCAGGAAAACGCACACTGCATCAGTCTTCTTCAAACACGGTCTATCTCCTAATGTGTTGTGAACTTTCAACAAACCAGAAAAGAAGGGCATTTTGCAGTGAAATTCAGACGGGTATGTACAAGAGTTCATTCCTATTGGTTGCAGAGTGCAAAAGCATGATTGACTTCATGTTCTCCATGAAACCCTTACATTTCCAAGTGAAAAGAGGTAGGACTTTCACCAAAGGATGTGTTTGCGTGTCTGTGGTGAAAGGAGCTCTAAGTTGTGTATTCAGTGCTGGAGAGTGACACACTCTACACAGGTTACTCAGGGTTTTAAGAGCACCAACATGCTGCAAACTGAAACTGCTACAAGGTGTGTGTAGCATGCAGAAAGAAGGCTTGTCATTTCTAAGAAAGAAGAGGAAACCAAAATCCAGGTAGTGAAACGAGCACCCCAGTATGGGAGATGTGCATGTGGACAGTTTCAAGCAGCAGCTCTTTGTGGACACTTGGAAACAGGGCTGTGAAAAATTTCGTACGAAGCGGATTTGGACAAAGCTGAAAGACCTTCCAAAACCAGCCCTAAAGAACTTAGCCAAACAATGAATGTTGCAATAAGCTCCTGCAGGAAAGGTGCTTCTATGACACAACCCCCGAGCAGGTAGCTACATTCTGCACAGTACAAATGCTTATTAATTCCAGCATGAAAATTCACTCCAGAAGGATGAAATGTGTGTGTTTCTTTTGGAAAGAACCCTCAGCCATTGGCCCTTGCTTGCTCCTTCAAAGCCTTTGTAGAAACGTGTGCTTTCACGGCTGGAGTACGTTTTGGGATGCATTTTTTCAATCTCTTGGAAGCCTCATGTTTCTTACACAATGTGGATAAATAAGGAGTATGTTTCCCAAGTCACTTGAAATCTAGGCCAACGCACACTTCATCACTCTTGCTCAAACACGCTCTTTCTCCTAATGTGTTGAGAACATTCAAGAAACCTGAAAACAAGGGCAATTTGCAGTGAAACTCAGTCGGGCATGTACCAGAGGTCATTTCTATTGGTAGTAGAGTGCAACAGCATGATTGACTTCATGTTCTCCATGAATCCCTTACATTTCCAAGGGACCTGAAGTAGGACTTTAACCAAAGGATGTGTTTGCGTGTCTGTGGTGAAAGGAGCTCTAAGTTGTGTATTCAGTGCTGGAGAGTGACACACTCTACACGGATTACTCACGGTTTTGAGAGCACCAACATGCTTCAAACTGCAACTGCCACAAGGTGTGTGTAGCATGCGGAAAGGTTTGTCATTTCAAAGAAAGAGGAGAAAACCAAAATCCAGGTACTGAAACGAGCACACCAGTATGGGAGATGTGCATGTGGACAGTTTCAAGCAGCAGCTCTTTGTGGACACTTGGAAACAGGGCTGTGAAAAAGTTTCCTAGGAAGCGGGATTGGGCCAAAGTTGAAAGACCTTCCAAAACCAACCCAAAGAACTTAGCCAAACAATGAATGTTGCAATAAGCTCCTGCAGGAAAGGTGCTTCTATGACACAACCCCCGAGCAGGTAGCTACATTCTGCACAGTACAAAATGCATATGAATTCCAGCATGAAAACTCACTCCAGAAGGATGAAATGCATGTTTCTCTCTGAAAGAACACTCAGCCACTATTCTTTTGCTTGCTCCTTCCAAATCTTTGTAGAAACGTGTGTTTTACTGCTGGAATACGTTTTAGGATGCATTGTTTCAATCTCTTGCAAGCCTCATGTTGTTTCTTAGACAATGTGGAAAAACAAGGAGTATGTTTCCCAAATCACTTGAAATCCAGGAAAACGCACACTGCATCAGTCTTCTTCAAACACGCTCTATCTCCTAATGTGTTGTGAACTTTCAACAAACCAGAAAAGAAGGGCATTTTGCAGTGAAATTCAGACGGGTATGTACAAGAGTTCATTCCTATTGGTTGCAGAGTGCAAAAGCATGATTGACTTCATGTTCTCCATGAAACCCTTACATTTCCAAGTGAAAAGAGGTAGGACTTTCACCAAAGGATGTGTTTGCGTGTCTGTGGTGAAAGGAGCTCTAAGTTGTGTATTCAGAGCTGGAGAGTGACACACTCTACACAGGTTACTCAGGGTTTTAAGAGCACCAACATGCTGCAAACTGAAACTGCTACAAGGTGTGTGTAGCATGCAGAAAGAAGGCTTGTCATTTCAAAGAAAGAAGAGGAAACCAAAATCCAGGTAGTGAAACGAGCACCCCAGTATGGGAGATGTGCATGTGGACAGTTTCAAGCAGCAGCTCTTTGTGGACACTTGGAAACAGGGCTGTGAAAAATTTCGTACGAAGCAGATTTGGACAAAGCTGAAAGACCTTCCAAAACCAGCCCTAAAGAACTTAGCCAAACAATGAATGTTGCAATAAGCTCCTGCAGGAAAGGTGCTTCTATGACACAACCCCCGAGCAGGTAGCTACATTCTGCACAGTACAAATGCTTATTAATTCCAGCATGAAAATTCACTCCAGAAGGATGAAATGTGTGTGTTTCTTTTGGAAAGAACCCTCAGCCATTGGCTTTTGCTTGCTCCTTCAAAGCCTTTGTAGAAACGTGTGCTTTCACGGCTGGAGTACGTTTTGGGATGCATTTTTTCAATCTCTTGCAAGCCTCATGTTTCTTACACAATGTGGATAAATAAGGAGTATGTTTCCCAAGTCACTTGAAATCTAGGCCAACGCACACTTCATCACTCTTGCTCAAACACGCTCTTTCTCCTAATGTGTTGAGAACATTCAAGAAACCAGAAAACAAGGGCAATTTGCAGTGAAACTCAGTCGGGCATGTACCAGAGGTCATTTCTATTGGTAGTAGAGTGCAACAGCATGATTGACTTCATGTTCTCCATGAAACCCTTACATTTCCAAGGGACCTGAAGTAGGACTTTAACCAAAGGATGTGTTTGCGTGTCTGTGGTGAAAGGAGCTCTAAGTTGTGTATTCAGTGCTGGAGAGTGACACACTCTACACGGATTACTCACGGTTTTGAGAGCACCAACATGCTTCAAACTGCAACTGCCACAAGGTGTGTGTAGCATGCGGAAAGAAGGTTTGTCATTTCAAAGAAAGAGGAGAAAACCAAAATCCAGGTGCTGAAACGAGCACACCAGTATGGGAGATGTGCATGTGGACAGTTTCAAGCAGCAGCTCTTTGTGGACACTTGGAAACAGGGCTGTGAAAAAGTTTCCTAGGAAGCGGGATTGGGCCAAAGTTGAAAGACCTTCCAAAACCAACCCAAAGAACTTAGCCAAACAATGAATGTTGCAATAAGCTCCTGCAGGAAAGGTGCTTCTATGACACAACCCCCGAGCAGGTAGCTACATTCTGCACAGTACAAAATGCATATGAATTCCAGCATGAAAACTCACTCCAGAAGGATGAAATGCATGTTTCTCTCTGAAAGAACACTCAGCCACTATTCTTTTGCTTGCTCCTTCCAAATCTTTGTAGAAACGTGTGTTTTACTGCTGGAATACGTTTTAGGATGCATTGTTTCAATCTCTTGCAAGCCTCATGTTGTTTCTTAGACAATGTGGAAAAACAAGGAGTATGTTTCCCAAATCACTTGAAATCCAGGAAAACGCACACTGCATCAGTCTTCTTCAAACACGCTCTATCTCCTAATGTGTTGTGAACTTTCAACAAACCAGAAAAGAAGGGCATTTTGCAGTGAAATTCAGACGGGTATGTACAAGAGTTCATTCCTATTGGTTGCAGAGTGCAAAAGCATGATTGACTTCATGTTCTCCATGAAACCCTTACATTTCCAAGTGAAAAGAGGTAGGACTTTCACCAAAGGATGTGTTTGCGTGTCTGTGGTGAAAGGAGCTCTAAGTTGTGTATTCAGTGCTGGAGAGTGACACACTCTACACAGGTTACTCAGGGTTTTAAGAGCACCAACATGCTGCAAACTGAAACTGCTACAAGGTGTGTGTAGCATGCAGAAAGAAGGCTTGTCATTTCAAAGAAAGAAGAGGAAACCAAAATCCAGGTAGTGAAACGAGCACCCCAGTATGGGAGATGTGCATGTGGACAGTTTCAAGCAGCAGCTCTTTGTGGACACTTGGAAACAGGGCTGTGAAAAATTTCGTACGAAGCAGATTTGGACAAAGCTGAAAGACCTTCCAAAACCAGCCCTAAAGAACTTAGCCAAACAATGAATGTTGCAATAAGCTCCTGCAGGAAAGGTGCTTCTATGACACAACCCCCGAGCAGGTAGCTACATTCTGCACAGTACAAATGCTTATTAATTCCAGCATGAAAATTCACTCCAGAAGGATGAAATGTGTGTGTTTCTTTTGGAAAGAACCCTCAGCCATTGGCCCTTGCTTGCTCCTTCAAAGCCTTTGTAGAAACGTGTGCTTTCACGGCTGGAGTACGTTTTGGGATGCATTTTTTCAATCTCTTGGAAGCCTCATGTTTCTTACACAATGTGGATAAATAAGGAGTATGTTTCCCAAGTCACTTGAAATCTAGGCCAACGCACACTTCATCACTCTTGCTCAAACACGCTCTTTCTCCTAATGTGTTGAGAACATTCAAGAAACCAGAAAACAAGGGCAATTTGCAGTGAAACTCAGTCGGGCATGTACCAGAGGTCATTTCTATTGGTAGTAGAGTGCAACAGCATGATTGACTTCATGTTCTCCATGAAACCCTTACATTTCCAAGGGACCTGAAGTAGGACTTTAACCAAAGGATGTGTTTGCGTGTCTGTGGTGAAAGGAGCTCTAAGTTGTGTATTCAGTGCTGGAGAGTGACACACTCTACACGGATTACTCACGGTTTTGAGAGCACCAACATGCTTCAAACTGCAACTGCCACAAGGTGTGTGTAGCATGCGGAAAGAAGGTTTGTCATTTCAAAGAAAGAGGAGAAAACCAAAATCCAGGTGCTGAAACGAGCACACCAGTATGGGAGATGTGCATGTGGACAGTTTCAAGCAGCAGCTCTTTGTGGACACTTGGAAACAGGGCTGTGAAAAAGTTTCCTAGGAAGCGGGATTGGGCCAAAGTTGAAAGACCTTCCAAAACCAACCCAAAGAACTTAGCCAAACAATGAATGTTGCAATAAGCTCCTGCAGGAAAGGTGCTTCTATGACACAACCCCCGAGCAGGTAGCTACATTCTGCACAGTACAAAATGCATATGAATTCCAGCATGAAAACTCACTCCAGAAGGATGAAATGCATGTTTCTCTCTGAAAGAACACTCAGCCACTATTCTTTTGCTTGCTCCTTCCAAATATTTGTAGAAACGTGTGTTTTACTGCTGGAATACGTTTTAGGATGCATTGTTTCAATCTCTTGCAAGCCTCATGTTGTTTCTTAGACAATGTGGAAAAACAAGGAGTATGTTTCCCAAATCACTTGAAATCCAGGAAAACGCACACTGCATCAGTCTTCTTCAAACACGCTCTATCTCCTAATGTGTTGTGAACTTTCAACAAACCAGAAAAGAAGGGCATTTTGCAGTGAAATTCAGACGGGTATGTACAAGAGTTCATTCCTATTGGTTGCAGAGTGCAAAAGCATGATTGACTTCATGTTCTCCATGAAACCCTTACATTTCCAAGTGAAAAGAGGTAGGACTTTCACCAAAGGATGTGTTTGCGTGTCTGTGGTGAAAGGAGCTCTAAGTTGTGTATTCAGAGCTGGAGAGTGACACACTCTACACAGGTTACTCAGGGTTTTAAGAGCACCAACATGCTGCAAACTGAAACTGCTACAAGGTGTGTGTAGCATGCAGAAAGAAGGCTTGTCATTTCAAAGAAAGAAGAGGAAACCAAAATCCAGGTAGTGAAACGAGCACCCCAGTATGGGAGATGTGCATGTGGACAGTTTCAAGCAGCAGCTCTTTGTGGACACTTGGAAACAGGGCTGTGAAAAATTTCGTACGAAGCAGATTTGGACAAAGCTGAAAGACCTTCCAAAACCAGCCCTAAAGAACTTAGCCAAACAATGAATGTTGCAATAAGCTCCTGCAGGAAAGGTGCTTCTATGACACAACCCCCGAGCAGGTAGCTACATTCTGCACAGTACAAATGCTTATTAATTCCAGCATGAAAATTCACTCCAGAAGGATGAAATGTGTGTGTTTCTTTTGGAAAGAACCCTCAGCCATTGGCTTTTGCTTGCTCCTTCAAAGCCTTTGTAGAAACGTGTGCTTTCACGGCTGGAGTACGTTTTGGGATGCATTTTTTCAATCTCTTGCAAGCCTCATGTTTCTTACACAATGTGGATAAATAAGGAGTATGTTTCCCAAGTCACTTGAAATCTAGGCCAACGCACACTTCATCACTCTTGCTCAAACACGCTCTTTCTCCTAATGTGTTGAGAACATTCAAGAAACCAGAAAACAAGGGCAATTTGCAGTGAAACTCAGTCGGGCATGTACCAGAGGTCATTTCTATTGGTAGTAGAGTGCAACAGCATGATTGACTTCATGTTCTCCATGAAACCCTTACATTTCCAAGGGACCTGAAGTAGGACTTTAACCAAAGGATGTGTTTGCGTGTCTGTGGTGAAAGGAGCTCTAAGTTGTGTATTCAGTGCTGGAGAGTGACACACTCTACACGGATTACTCACGGTTTTGAGAGCACCAACATGCTTCAAACTGCAACTGCCACAAGGTGTGTGTAGCATGCGGAAAGAAGGTTTGTCATTTCAAAGAAAGAGGAGAAAACCAAAATCCAGGTGCTGAAACGAGCACACCAGTATGGGAGATGTGCATGTGGACAGTTTCAAGCAGCAGCTCTTTGTGGACACTTGGAAACAGGGCTGTGAAAAAGTTTCCTAGGAAGCGGGATTGGGCCAAAGTTGAAAGACCTTCCAAAACCAACCCAAAGAACTTAGCCAAACAATGAATGTTGCAATAAGCTCCTGCAGGAAAGGTGCTTCTATGACACAACCCCCGAGCAGGTAGCTACATTCTGCACAGTACAAAATGCATATGAATTCCAGCATGAAAACTCACTCCAGAAGGATGAAATGCATGTTTCTCTCTGAAAGAACACTCAGCCACTATTCTTTTGCTTGCTCCTTCCAAATCTTTGTAGAAACGTGTGTTTTACTGCTGGAATACGTTTTAGGATGCATTGTTTCAATCTCTTGCAAGCCTCATGTTGTTTCTTAGACAATGTGGAAAAACAAGGAGTATGTTTCCCAAATCACTTGAAATCCAGGAAAACGCACACTGCATCAGTCTTCTTCAAACACGCTCTATCTCCTAATGTGTTGTGAACTTTCAACAAACCAGAAAAGAAGGGCATTTTGCAGTGAAATTCAGACGGGTATGTACAAGAGTTCATTCCTATTGGTTGCAGAGTGCAAAAGCATGATTGACTTCATGTTCTCCATGAAACCCTTACATTTCCAAGTGAAAAGAGGTAGGACTTTCACCAAAGGATGTGTTTGCGTGTCTGTGGTGAAAGGAGCTCTAAGTTGTGTATTCAGTGCTGGAGAGTGACACACTCTACACAGGTTACTCAGGGTTTTAAGAGCACCAACATGCTGCAAACTGAAACTGCTACAAGGTGTGTGTAGCATGCAGAAAGAAGGCTTGTCATTTCAAAGAAAGAAGAGGAAACCAAAATCCAGGTAGTGAAACGAGCACCCCAGTATGGGAGATGTGCATGTGGACAGTTTCAAGCAGCAGCTCTTTGTGGACACTTGGAAACAGGGCTGTGAAAAATTTCGTACGAAGCAGATTTGGACAAAGCTGAAAGACCTTCCAAAACCAGCCCTAAAGAACTTAGCCAAACAATGAATGTTGCAATAAGCTCCTGCAGGAAAGGTGCTTCTATGACACAACCCCCGAGCAGGTAGCTACATTCTGCACAGTACAAATGCTTATTAATTCCAGCATGAAAATTCACTCCAGAAGGATGAAATGTGTGTGTTTCTTTTGGAAAGAACCCTCAGCCATTGGCCCTTGCTTGCTCCTTCAAAGCCTTTGTAGAAACGTGTGCTTTCACGGCTGGAGTACGTTTTGGGATGCATTTTTTCAATCTCTTGGAAGCCTCATGTTTCTTACACAATGTGGATAAATAAGGAGTATGTTTCCCAAGTCACTTGAAATCTAGGCCAACGCACACTTCATCACTCTTGCTCAAACACGCTCTTTCTCCTAATGTGTTGAGAACATTCAAGAAACCAGAAAACAAGGGCAATTTGCAGTGAAACTCAGTCGGGCATGTACCAGAGGTCATTTCTATTGGTAGTAGAGTGCAACAGCATGATTGACTTCATGTTCTCCATGAAACCCTTACATTTCCAAGGGACCTGAAGTAGGACTTTAACCAAAGGATGTGTTTGCGTGTCTGTGGTGAAAGGAGCTCTAAGTTGTGTATTCAGTGCTGGAGAGTGACACACTCTACACGGATTACTCACGGTTTTGAGAGCACCAACATGCTTCAAACTGCAACTGCCACAAGGTGTGTGTAGCATGCGGAAAGAAGGTTTGTCATTTCAAAGAAAGAGGAGAAAACCAAAATCCAGGTGCTGAAACGAGCACACCAGTATGGGAGATGTGCATGTGGACAGTTTCAAGCAGCAGCTCTTTGTGGACACTTGGAAACAGGGCTGTGAAAAAGTTTCCTAGGAAGCGGGATTGGGCCAAAGTTGAAAGACCTTCCAAAACCAACCCAAAGAACTTAGCCAAACAATGAATGTTGCAATAAGCTCCTGCAGGAAAGGTGCTTCTATGACACAACCCCCGAGCAGGTAGCTACATTCTGCACAGTACAAAATGCATATGAATTCCAGCATGAAAACTCACTCCAGAAGGATGAAATGCATGTTTCTCTCTGAAAGAACACTCAGCCACTATTCTTTTGCTTGCTCCTTCCAAATATTTGTAGAAACGTGTGTTTTACTGCTGGAATACGTTTTAGGATGCATTGTTTCAATCTCTTGCAAGCCTCATGTTGTTTCTTAGACAATGTGGAAAAACAAGGAGTATGTTTCCCAAATCACTTGAAATCCAGGAAAACGCACACTGCATCAGTCTTCTTCAAACACGCTCTATCTCCTAATGTGTTGTGAACTTTCAACAAACCAGAAACGAAGGGCATTTTGCAGTGAAATTCAGACGGGTATGTACAAGAGTTCATTCCTATTGGTTGCAGAGTGCAAAAGCATGATTGACTTCATGTTCTCCATGAAACCCTTACATTTCCAAGTGAAAAGAGGTAGGACTTTCACCAAAGGATGTGTTTGCGTGTCTGTGGTGAAAGGAGCTCTAAGTTGTGTATTCAGTGCTGGAGAGTGACACACTCTACACAGGTTACTCAGGGTTTTAAGAGCACCAACATGCTGCAAACTGAAACTGCTACAAGGTGTGTGTAGCATGCAGAAAGAAGGCTTGTCATTTCAAAGAAAGAAGAGGAAACCAAAATCCAGGTAGTGAAACGAGCACCCCAGTATGGGAGATGTGCATGTGGACAGTTTCAAGCAGCAGCTCTTTGTGGACACTTGGAAACAGGGCTGTGAAAAATTTCGTACGAAGCAGATTTGGACAAAGCTGAAAGACCTTCCAAAACCAGCCCTAAAGAACTTAGCCAAACAATGAATGTTGCAATAAGCTCCTGCAGGAAAGGTGCTTCTATGACACAACCCCCGAGCAGGTAGCTACATTCTGCACAGTACAAATGCTTATTAATTCCAGCATGAAAATTCACTCCAGAAGGATGAAATGTGTGTGTTTCTTTTGGAAAGAACCCTCAGCCATTGGCTTTTGCTTGCTCCTTCAAAGCCTTTGTAGAAACGTGTGCTTTCACGGCTGGAGTACGTTTTGGGATGCATTTTTTCAATCTCTTGGAAGCCTCATGTTTCTTACACAATGTGGATAAATAAGGAGTATGTTTCCCAAGTCACTTGAAATCTAGGCCAACGCACACTTCATCACTCTTGCTCAAACACGCTCTTTCTCCTAATGTGTTGAGAACATTCAAGAAACCAGAAAACAAGGGCAATTTGCAGTGAAACTCAGTCGGGCATGTACCAGAGGTCATTTCTATTGGTAGTAGAGTGCAACAGCATGATTGACTTCATGTTCTCCATGAAACCCTTACATTTCCAAGGGACCTGAAGTAGGACTTTAACCAAAGGATGTGTTTGCGTGTCTGTGGTGAAAGGAGCTCTAAGTTGTGTATTCAGTGCTGGAGAGTGACACACTCTACACGGATTACTCACGGTTTTGAGAGCACCAACATGCTTCAAACTGCAACTGCCACAAGGTGTGTGTAGCATGCGGAAAGAAGGTTTGTCATTTCAAAGAAAGAGGAGAAAACCAAAATCCAGGTGCTGAAACGAGCACACCAGTATGGGAGATGTGCATGTGGACAGTTTCAAGCAGCAGCTCTTTGTGGACACTTGGAAACAGGGCTGTGAAAAAGTTTCCTAGGAAGCGGGATTGGGCCAAAGTTGAAAGACCTTCCAAAACCAACACAAAGAACTTAGCCAAACAATGAATGTTGCAATAAGCTCCTGCAGGAAAGGTGCTTCTATGACACAACCCCCGAGCAGATAGCTACATTCTGCACAGTACAAAATGCATATGAATTCCAGCATGAAAACTCACTCCAGAAGGATGAAATGCATGTTTCTCTCTGAAAGAACACTCAGCCACTATTCTTTTGCTTGCTCCTTCCAAATCTTTGTAGAAACGTGTGTTTTACTGCTGGAATACGTTTTAGGATGCATTGTTTCAATCTCTTGCAAGCCTCATGTTGTTTCTTAGACAATGTGGAAAAACAAGGAGTATGTTTCCCAAATCACTTGAAATCCAGGAAAACGCACACTGCATCAGTCTTCTTCAAACACGCTCTATCTCCTAATGTGTTGTGAACTTTCAACAAACCAGAAAAGAAGGGCATTTTGCAGTGAAATTCAGACGGGTATGTACAAGAGTTCATTCCTATTGGTTGCAGAGTGCAAAAGCATGATTGACTTCATGTTCTCCATGAAACCCTTACATTTCCAAGTGAAAAGAGGTAGGACTTTCACCAAAGGATGTGTTTGCGTGTCTGTGGTGAAAGGAGCTCTAAGTTGTGTATTCAGTGCTGGAGAGTGACACACTCTACACAGGTTACTCAGGGTTTTAAGAGCACCAACATGCTGCAAACTGAAACTGCTACAAGGTGTGTGTAGCATGCAGAAAGAAGGCTTGTCATTTCTAAGAAAGAAGAGGAAACCAAAATCCAGGTAGTGAAACGAGCACCCCAGTATGGGAGATGTGCATGTGGACAGTTTCAAGCAGCAGCTCTTTGTGGACACTTGGAAACAGGGCTGTGAAAAATTTCGTACGAAGCGGATTTGGACAAAGCTGAAAGACCTTCCAAAACCAGCCCTAAAGAACTTAGCCAAACAATGAATGTTGCAATAAGCTCCTGCAGGAAAGGTGCTTCTATGACACAACCCCCGAGCAGGTAGCTACATTCTGCACAGTACAAATGCTTATTAATTCCAGCATGAAAATTCACTCCAGAAGGATGAAATGTGTGTGTTTCTTTTGGAAAGAACCCTCAGCCATTGGCCCTTGCTTGCTCCTTCAAAGCCTTTGTAGAAACGTGTGCTTTCACGGCTGGAGTACGTTTTGGGATGCATTTTTTCAATCTCTTGGAAGCCTCATGTTTCTTACACAATGTGGATAAATAAGGAGTATGTTTCCCAAGTCACTTGAAATCTAGGCCAACGCACACTTCATCACTCTTGCTCAAACACGCTCTTTCTCCTAATGTGTTGAGAACATTCAAGAAACCTGAAAACAAGGGCAATTTGCAGTGAAACTCAGTCGGGCATGTACCAGAGGTCATTTCTATTGGTAGTAGAGTGCAACAGCATGATTGACTTCATGTTCTCCATGAATCCCTTACATTTCCAAGGGACCTGAAGTAGGACTTTAACCAAAGGATGTGTTTGCGTGTCTGTGGTGAAAGGAGCTCTAAGTTGTGTATTCAGTGCTGGAGAGTGACACACTCTACACGGATTACTCACGGTTTTGAGAGCACCAACATGCTTCAAACTGCAACTGCCACAAGGTGTGTGTAGCATGCGGAAAGGTTTGTCATTTCAAAGAAAGAGGAGAAAACCAAAATCCAGGTACTGAAACGAGCACACCAGTATGGGAGATGTGCATGTGGACAGTTTCAAGCAGCAGCTCTTTGTGGACACTTGGAAACAGGGCTGTGAAAAAGTTTCCTAGGAAGCGGGATTGGGCCAAAGTTGAAAGACCTTCCAAAACCAACCCAAAGAACTTAGCCAAACAATGAATGTTGCAATAAGCTCCTGCAGGAAAGGTGCTTCTATGACACAACCCCCGAGCAGGTAGCTACATTCTGCACAGTACAAAATGCATATGAATTCCAGCATGAAAACTCACTCCAGAAGGATGAAATGCATGTTTCTCTCTGAAAGAACACTCAGCCACTATTCTTTTGCTTGCTCCTTCCAAATATTTGTAGAAACGTGTGTTTTACTGCTGGAATACGTTTTAGGATGCATTGTTTCAATCTCTTGCAAGCCTCATGTTGTTTCTTAGACAATGTGGAAAAACAAGGAGTATGTTTCCCAAATCACTTGAAATCCAGGAAAACGCACACTGCATCAGTCTTCTTCAAACACGCTCTATCTCCTAATGTGTTGTGAACTTTCAACAAACCAGAAACGAAGGGCATTTTGCAGTGAAATTCAGACGGGTATGTACAAGAGTTCATTCCTATTGGTTGCAGAGTGCAAAAGCATGATTGACTTCATGTTCTCCATGAAACCCTTACATTTCCAAGTGAAAAGAGGTAGGACTTTCACCAAAGGATGTGTTTGCGTGTCTGTGGTGAAAGGAGCTCTAAGTTGTGTATTCAGTGCTGGAGAGTGACACACTCTACACAGGTTACTCAGGGTTTTAAGAGCACCAACATGCTGCAAACTGAAACTGCTACAAGGTGTGTGTAGCATGCAGAAAGAAGGCTTGTCATTTCAAAGAAAGAAGAGGAAACCAAAATCCAGGTAGTGAAACGAGCACCCCAGTATGGGAGATGTGCATGTGGACAGTTTCAAGCAGCAGCTCTTTGTGGACACTTGGAAACAGGGCTGTGAAAAATTTCGTACGAAGCAGATTTGGACAAAGCTGAAAGACCTTCCAAAACCAGCCCTAAAGAACTTAGCCAAACAATGAATGTTGCAATAAGCTCCTGCAGGAAAGGTGCTTCTATGACACAACCCCCGAGCAGGTAGCTACATTCTGCACAGTACAAATGCTTATTAATTCCAGCATGAAAATTCACTCCAGAAGGATGAAATGTGTGTGTTTCTTTTGGAAAGAACCCTCAGCCATTGGCTTTTGCTTGCTCCTTCAAAGCCTTTGTAGAAACGTGTGCTTTCACGGCTGGAGTACGTTTTGGGATGCATTTTTTCAATCTCTTGGAAGCCTCATGTTTCTTACACAATGTGGATAAATAAGGAGTATGTTTCCCAAGTCACTTGAAATCTAGGCCAACGCACACTTCATCACTCTTGCTCAAACACGCTCTTTCTCCTAATGTGTTGAGAACATTCAAGAAACCAGAAAACAAGGGCAATTTGCAGTGAAACTCAGTCGGGCATGTACCAGAGGTCATTTCTATTGGTAGTAGAGTGCAACAGCATGATTGACTTCATGTTCTCCATGAAACCCTTACATTTCCAAGGGACCTGAAGTAGGACTTTAACCAAAGGATGTGTTTGCGTGTCTGTGGTGAAAGGAGCTCTAAGTTGTGTATTCAGTGCTGGAGAGTGACACACTCTACACGGATTACTCACGGTTTTGAGAGCACCAACATGCTTCAAACTGCAACTGCCACAAGGTGTGTGTAGCATGCGGAAAGAAGGTTTGTCATTTCAAAGAAAGAGGAGAAAACCAAAATCCAGGTGCTGAAACGAGCACACCAGTATGGGAGATGTGCATGTGGACAGTTTCAAGCAGCAGCTCTTTGTGGACACTTGGAAACAGGGCTGTGAAAAAGTTTCCTAGGAAGCGGGATTGGGCCAAAGTTGAAAGACCTTCCAAAACCAACCCAAAGAACTTAGCCAAACAATGAATGTTGCAATAAGCTCCTGCAGGAAAGGTGCTTCTATGACACAACCCCCGAGCAGATAGCTACATTCTGCACAGTACAAAATGCATATGAATTCCAGCATGAAAACTCACTCCAGAAGGATGAAATGCATGTTTCTCTCTGAAAGAACACTCAGCCACTATTCTTTTGCTTGCTCCTTCCAAATCTTTGTAGAAACGTGTGTTTTACTGCTGGAATACGTTTTAGGATGCATTGTTTCAATCTCTTGCAAGCCTCATGTTGTTTCTTAGACAATGTGGAAAAACAAGGAGTATGTTTCCCAAATCACTTGAAATCCAGGAAAACGCACACTGCATCAGTCTTCTTCAAACACGCTCTATCTCCTAATGTGTTGTGAACTTTCAACAAACCAGAAAAGAAGGGCATTTTGCAGTGAAATTCAGACGGGTATGTACAAGAGTTCATTCCTATTGGTTGCAGAGTGCAAAAGCATGATTGACTTCATGTTCTCCATGAAACCCTTACATTTCCAAGTGAAAAGAGGTAGGACTTTCACCAAAGGATGTGTTTGCGTGTCTGTGGTGAAAGGAGCTCTAAGTTGTGTATTCAGTGCTGGAGAGTGACACACTCTACACAGGTTACTCAGGGTTTTAAGAGCACCAACATGCTGCAAACTGAAACTGCTACAAGGTGTGTGTAGCATGCAGAAAGAAGGCTTGTCATTTCTAAGAAAGAAGAGGAAACCAAAATCCAGGTAGTGAAACGAGCACCCCAGTATGGGAGATGTGCATGTGGACAGTTTCAAGCAGCAGCTCTTTGTGGACACTTGGAAACAGGGCTGTGAAAAATTTCGTACGAAGCGGATTTGGACAAAGCTGAAAGACCTTCCAAAACCAGCCCTAAAGAACTTAGCCAAACAATGAATGTTGCAATAAGCTCCTGCAGGAAAGGTGCTTCTATGACACAACCCCCGAGCAGGTAGCTACATTCTGCACAGTACAAATGCTTATTAATTCCAGCATGAAAATTCACTCCAGAAGGATGAAATGTGTGTGTTTCTTTTGGAAAGAACCCTCAGCCATTGGCCCTTGCTTGCTCCTTCAAAGCCTTTGTAGAAACGTGTGCTTTCACGGCTGGAGTACGTTTTGGGATGCATTTTTTCAATCTCTTGGAAGCCTCATGTTTCTTACACAATGTGGATAAATAAGGAGTATGTTTCCCAAGTCACTTGAAATCTAGGCCAACGCACACTTCATCACTCTTGCTCAAACACGCTCTTTCTCCTAATGTGTTGAGAACATTCAAGAAACCTGAAAACAAGGGCAATTTGCAGTGAAACTCAGTCGGGCATGTACCAGAGGTCATTTCTATTGGTAGTAGAGTGCAACAGCATGATTGACTTCATGTTCTCCATGAATCCCTTACATTTCCAAGGGACCTGAAGTAGGACTTTAACCAAAGGATGTGTTTGCGTGTCTGTGGTGAAAGGAGCTCTAAGTTGTGTATTCAGTGCTGGAGAGTGACACACTCTACACGGATTACTCACGGTTTTGAGAGCACCAACATGCTTCAAACTGCAACTGCCACAAGGTGTGTGTAGCATGCGGAAAGGTTTGTCATTTCAAAGAAAGAGGAGAAAACCAAAATCCAGGTACTGAAACGAGCACACCAGTATGGGAGATGTGCATGTGGACAGTTTCAAGCAGCAGCTCTTTGTGGACACTTGGAAACAGGGCTGTGAAAAAGTTTCCTAGGAAGCGGGATTGGGCCAAAGTTGAAAGACCTTCCAAAACCAACCCAAAGAACTTAGCCAAACAATGAATGTTGCAATAAGCTCCTGCAGGAAAGGTGCTTCTATGACACAACCCCCGAGCAGGTAGCTACATTCTGCACAGTACAAAATGCATATGAATTCCAGCATGAAAACTCACTCCAGAAGGATGAAATGCATGTTTCTCTCTGAAAGAACACTCAGCCACTATTCTTTTGCTTGCTCCTTCCAAATCTTTGTAGAAACGTGTGTTTTACTGCTGGAATACGTTTTAGGATGCATTGTTTCAATCTCTTGCAAGCCTCATGTTGTTTCTTAGACAATGTGGAAAAACAAGGAGTATGTTTCCCAAATCACTTGAAATCCAGGAAAACGCACACTGCATCAGTCTTCTTCAAACACGCTCTATCTCCTAATGTGTTGTGAACTTTCAACAAACCAGAAAAGAAGGGCATTTTGCAGTGAAATTCAGACGGGTATGTACAAGAGTTCATTCCTATTGGTTGCAGAGTGCAAAAGCATGATTGACTTCATGTTCTCCATGAAACCCTTACATTTCCAAGTGAAAAGAGGTAGGACTTTCACCAAAGGATGTGTTTGCGTGTCTGTGGTGAAAGGAGCTCTAAGTTGTGTATTCAGAGCTGGAGAGTGACACACTCTACACAGGTTACTCAGGGTTTTAAGAGCACCAACATGCTGCAAACTGAAACTGCTACAAGGTGTGTGTAGCATGCAGAAAGAAGGCTTGTCATTTCAAAGAAAGAAGAGGAAACCAAAATCCAGGTAGTGAAACGAGCACCCCAGTATGGGAGATGTGCATGTGGACAGTTTCAAGCAGCAGCTCTTTGTGGACACTTGGAAACAGGGCTGTGAAAAATTTCGGACGAAGCAGATTTGGACAAAGCTGAAAGACCTTCCAAAACCAGCCCTAAAGAACTTAGCCAAACAATGAATGTTGCAATAAGCTCCTGCAGGAAAGGTGCTTCTATGACACAACCCCCGAGCAGGTAGCTACATTCTGCACAGTACAAATGCTTATTAATTCCAGCATGAAAATTCACTCCAGAAGGATGAAATGTGTGTGTTTCTTTTGGAAAGAACCCTCAGCCATTGGCTTTTGCTTGCTCCTTCAAAGCCTTTGTAGAAACGTGTGCTTTCACGGCTGGAGTACGTTTTGGGATGCATTTTTTCAATCTCTTGCAAGCCTCATGTTTCTTACACAATGTGGATAAATAAGGAGTATGTTTCCCAAGTCACTTGAAATCTAGGCCAACGCACACTTCATCACTCTTGCTCAAACACGCTCTTTCTCCTAATGTGTTGAGAACATTCAAGAAACCAGAAAACAAGGGCAATTTGCAGTGAAACTCAGTCGGGCATGTACCAGAGGTCATTTCTATTGGTAGTAGAGTGCAACAGCATGATTGACTTCATGTTCTCCATGAAACCCTTACATTTCCAAGGGACCTGAAGTAGGACTTTAACCAAAGGATGTGTTTGCGTGTCTGTGGTGAAAGGAGCTCTAAGTTGTGTATTCAGTGCTGGAGAGTGACACACTCTACACGGATTACTCACGGTTTTGAGAGCACCAACATGCTTCAAACTGCAACTGCCACAAGGTGTGTGTAGCATGCGGAAAGAAGGTTTGTCATTTCAAAGAAAGAGGAGAAAACCAAAATCCAGGTGCTGAAACGAGCACACCAGTATGGGAGATGTGCATGTGGACAGTTTCAAGCAGCAGCTCTTTGTGGACACTTGGAAACAGGGCTGTGAAAAAGTTTCCTAGGAAGCGGGATTGGGCCAAAGTTGAAAGACCTTCCAAAACCAACCCAAAGAACTTAGCCAAACAATGAATGTTGCAATAAGCTCCTGCAGGAAAGGTGCTTCTATGACACAACCCCCGAGCAGGTAGCTACATTCTGCACAGTACAAAATGCATATGAATTCCAGCATTAAAACTCACTCCAGAAGGATGAAATGCATGTTTCTCTCTGAAAGAACACTCAGCCACTATTCTTTTGCTTGCTCCTTCCAAATCTTTGTAGAAACGTGTGTTTTACTGCTGGAATACGTTTTAGGATGCATTGTTTCAATCTCTTGCAAGCCTCATGTTGTTTCTTAGACAATGTGGAAAAACAAGGAGTATGTTTCCCAAATCACTTGAAATCCAGGAAAACGCACACTGCATCAGTCTTCTTCAAACACGCTCTATCTCCTAATGTGTTGTGAACTTTCAACAAACCAGAAAAGAAGGGCATTTTGCAGTGAAATTCAGACGGGTATGTACAAGAGTTCATTCCTATTGGTTGCAGAGTGCAAAAGCATGATTGACTTCATGTTCTCCATGAAACCCTTACATTTCCAAGTGAAAAGAGGTAGGACTTTCACCAAAGGATGTGTTTGCGTGTCTGTGGTGAAAGGAGCTCTAAGTTGTGTATTCAGTGCTGGAGAGTGACACACTCTACACAGGTTACTCAGGGTTTTAAGAGCACCAACATGCTGCAAACTGAAACTGCTACAAGGTGTGTGTAGCATGCAGAAAGAAGGCTTGTCATTTCAAAGAAAGAAGAGGAAACCAAAATCCAGGTAGTGAAACGAGCACCCCAGTATGGGAGATGTGCATGTGGACAGTTTCAAGCAGCAGCTCTTTGTGGACACTTGGAAACAGGGCTGTGAAAAATTTCGTACGAAGCAGATTTGGACAAAGCTGAAAGACCTTCCAAAACCAGCCCTAAAGAACTTAGCCAAACAATGAATGTTGCAATAAGCTCCTGCAGGAAAGGTGCTTCTATGACACAACCCCCGAGCAGGTAGCTACATTCTGCACAGTACAAATGCTTATTAATTCCAGCATGAAAATTCACTCCAGAAGGATGAAATGTGTGTGTTTCTTTTGGAAAGAACCCTCAGCCATTGGCCCTTGCTTGCTCCTTCAAAGCCTTTGTAGAAACGTGTGCTTTCACGGCTGGAGTACGTTTTGGGATGCATTTTTTCAATCTCTTGGAAGCCTCATGTTTCTTACACAATGTGGATAAATAAGGAGTATGTTTCCCAAGTCACTTGAAATCTAGGCCAACGCACACTTCATCACTCTTGCTCAAACACGCTCTTTCTCCTAATGTGTTGAGAACATTCAAGAAACCAGAAAACAAGGGCAATTTGCAGTGAAACTCAGTCGGGCATGTACAAGAGGTCATTTCTATTGGTAGTAGAGTGCAACAGCATGATTGACTTCATGTTCTCCATGAAACCCTTACATTTCCAAGGGACCTGAAGTAGGACTTTAACCAAAGGATGTGTTTGCGTGTCTGTGGTGAAAGGAGCTCTAAGTTGTGTATTCAGTGCTGGAGAGTGACACACTCTACACGGATTACTCACGGTTTTGAGAGCACCAACATGCTTCAAACTGCAACTGCCACAAGGTGTGTGTAGCATGCGGAAAGAAGGTTTGTCATTTCAAAGAAAGAGGAGAAAACCAAAATCCAGGTACTGAAACGAGCACACCAGTATGGGAGATGTGCATGTGGACAGTTTCAAGCAGCAGCTCTTTGTGGACACTTGGAAACAGGGCTGTGAAAAAGTTTCCTAGGAAGCGGGATTGGGCCAAAGTTGAAAGACCTTCCAAAACCAACCCAAAGAACTTAGCCAAACAATGAATGTTGCAATAAGCTCCTGCAGGAAAGCTGCTTCTATGACACAACCCCCGAGCAGGTAGCTACATTCTGCACAGTACAAAATGCATATGAATTCCAGCATGAAAACTCACTCCAGAAGGATGAAATGCATGTTTCTCTCTGAAAGAACACTCAGCCACTATTCTTTTGCTTGCTCCTTCCAAATCTTTGTAGAAACGTGTGTTTTACTGCTGGAATACGTTTTAGGATGCATTGTTTCAATCTCTTGCAAGCCTCATGTTGTTTCTTAGACAATGTGGAAAAACAAGGAGTATGTTTCCCAAATCACTTGAAATCCAGGAAAACGCACACTGCATCAGTCTTCTTCAAACACGCTCTATCTCCTAATGTGTTGTGAACTTTCAACAAACCAGAAAAGAAGGGCATTTTGCAGTGAAATTCAGACGGGTATGTACAAGAGTTCATTCCTATTGGTTGCAGAGTGCAAAAGCATGATTGACTTCATGTTCTCCATGAAACCCTTACATTTCCAAGTGAAAAGAGGTAGGACTTTCACCAAAGGATGTGTTTGCGTGTCTGTGGTGAAAGGAGCTCTAAGTTGTGTATTCAGTGCTGGAGAGTGACACACTCTACACAGGTTACTCAGGGTTTTAAGAGCACCAACATGCTGCAAACTGAAACTGCTACAAGGTGTGTGTAGCATGCAGAAAGAAGGCTTGTCATTTCAAAGAAAGAAGAGGAAACCAAAATCCAGGTAGTGAAACGAGCACCCCAGTATGGGAGATGTGCATGTGGACAGTTTCAAGCAGCAGCTCTTTGTGGACACTTGGAAACAGGGCTGTGAAAAATTTCGTACGAAGCAGATTTGGACAAAGCTGAAAGACCTTCCAAAACCAGCCCTAAAGAACTTAGCCAAACAATGAATGTTGCAATAAGCTCCTGCAGGAAAGGTGCTTCTATGACACAACCCCCGAGCAGGTAGCTACATTCTGCACAGTACAAATGCTTATTAATTCCAGCATGAAAATTCACTCCAGAAGGATGAAATGTGTGTGTTTCTTTTGGAAAGAACCCTCAGCCATTGGCCCTTGCTTGCTCCTTCAAAGCCTTTGTAGAAACGTGTGCTTTCACGGCTGGAGTACGTTTTGGGATGCATTTTTTCAATCTCTTGGAAGCCTCATGTTTCTTACACAATGTGGATAAATAAGGAGTATGTTTCCCAAGTCACTTGAAATCTAGGCCAACGCACACTTCATCACTCTTGCTCAAACACGCTCTTTCTCCTAATGTGTTGAGAACATTCAAGAAACCAGAAAACAAGGGCAATTTGCAGTGAAACTCAGTCGGGCATGTACAAGAGGTCATTTCTATTGGTAGTAGAGTGCAACAGCATGATTGACTTCATGTTCTCCATGAAACCCTTACATTTCCAAGGGACCTGAAGTAGGACTTTAACCAAAGGATGTGTTTGCGTGTCTGTGGTGAAAGGAGCTCTAAGTTGTGTATTCAGTGCTGGAGAGTGACACACTCTACACGGATTACTCACGGTTTTGAGAGCACCAACATGCTTCAAACTGCAACTGCCACAAGGTGTGTGTAGCATGCGGAAAGAAGGTTTGTCATTTCAAAGAAAGAGGAGAAAACCAAAATCCAGGTACTGAAACGAGCACACCAGTATGGGAGATGTGCATGTGGACAGTTTCAAGCAGCAGCTCTTTGTGGACACTTGGAAACAGGGCTGTGAAAAAGTTTCCTAGGAAGCGGGATTGGGCCAAAGTTGAAAGACCTTCCAAAACCAACCCAAAGAACTTAGCCAAACAATGAATGTTGCAATAAGCTCCTGCAGGAAAGGTGCTTCTATGACACAACCCCCGAGCAGGTAGCTACATTCTGCACAGTACAAAATGCATATGAATTCCAGCATGAAAACTCACTCCAGAAGGATGAAATGCATGTTTCTCTCTGAAAGAACACTCAGCCACTATTCTTTTGCTTGCTCCTTCCAAATCTTTGTAGAAACGTGTGTTTTACTGCTGGAATACGTTTTAGGATGCATTGTTTCAATCTCTTGCAAGCCTCATGTTGTTTCTTAGACAATGTGGAAAAACAAGGAGTATGTTTCCCAAATCACTTGAAATCCAGGAAAACGCACACTGCATCAGTCTTCTTCAAACACGCTCTATCTCCTAATGTGTTGTGAACTTTCAACAAACCAGAAAAGAAGGGCATTTTGCAGTGAAATTCAGACGGGTATGTACAAGAGTTCATTCCTATTGGTTGCAGAGTGCAAAAGCATGATTGACTTCATGTTCTCCATGAAACCCTTACATTTCCAAGTGAAAAGAGGTAGGACTTTCACCAAAGGATGTGTTTGCGTGTCTGTGGTGAAAGGAGCTCTAAGTTGTGTATTCAGTGCTGGAGAGTGACACACTCTACACAGGTTACTCAGGGTTTTAAGAGCACCAACATGCTGCAAACTGAAACTGCTACAAGGTGTGTGTAGCATGCAGAAAGAAGGCTTGTCATTTCAAAGAAAGAAGAGGAAACCAAAATCCAGGTAGTGAAACGAGCACCCCAGTATGGGAGATGTGCATGTGGACAGTTTCAAGCAGCAGCTCTTTGTGGACACTTGGAAACAGGGCTGTGAAAAATTTCGTACGAAGCAGATTTGGACAAAGCTGAAAGACCTTCCAAAACCAGCCCTAAAGAACTTAGCCAAACAATGAATGTTGCAATAAGCTCCTGCAGGAAAGGTGCTTCTATGACACAACCCCCGAGCAGGTAGCTACATTCTGCACAGTACAAATGCTTATTAATTCCAGCATGAAAATTCACTCCAGAAGGATGAAATGTGTGTGTTTCTTTTGGAAAGAACCCTCAGCCATTGGCTTTTGCTTGCTCCTTCAAAGCCTTTGTAGAAACGTGTGCTTTCACGGCTGGAGTACGTTTTGGGATGCATTTTTTCAATCTCTTGGAAGCCTCATGTTTCTTACACAATGTGGATAAATAAGGAGTATGTTTCCCAAGTCACTTGAAATCTAGGCCAACGCACACTTCATCACTCTTGCTCAAACACGATCTTTCTCCTAATGTGTTGAGAACATTCAAGAAACCAGAAAACAAGGGCAATTTGCAGTGAAACTCAGTCGGGCATGTACCAGAGGTCATTTCTATTGGTAGTAGAGTGCAACAGCATGATTGACTTCATGTTCTCCATGAAACCCTTACATTTCCAAGGGACCTGAAGTAGGACTTTAACCAAAGGATGTGTTTGCGTGTCTGTGGTGAAAGGAGCTCTAAGTTGTGTATTCAGTGCTGGAGAGTGACACACTCTACACGGATTACTCACGGTTTTGAGAGCACCAACATGCTTCAAACTGCAACTGCCACAAGGTGTGTGTAGCATGCGGAAAGAAGGTTTGTCATTTCAAAGAAAGAGGAGAAAACCAAAATCCAGGTGCTGAAACGAGCACACCAGTATGGGAGATGTGCATGTGGACAGTTTCAAGCAGCAGCTCTTTGTGGACACTTGGAAACAGGGCTGTGAAAAAGTTTCCTAGGAAGCGGGATTGGGCCAAAGTTGAAAGACCTTCCAAAACCAACACAAAGAACTTAGCCAAACAATGAATGTTGCAATAAGCTCCTGCAGGAAAGGTGCTTCTATGACACAACCCCCGAGCAGATAGCTACATTCTGCACAGTACAAAATGCATATGAATTCCAGCATGAAAACTCACTCCAGAAGGATGAAATGCATGTTTCTCTCTGAAAGAACACTCAGCCACTATTCTTTTGCTTGCTCCTTCCAAATCTTTGTAGAAACGTGTGTTTTACTGCTGGAATACGTTTTAGGATGCATTGTTTCAATCTCTTGCAAGCCTCATGTTGTTTCTTAGACAATGTGGAAAAACAAGGAGTATGTTTCCCAAATCACTTGAAATCCAGGAAAACGCACACTGCATCAGTCTTCTTCAAACACGCTCTATCTCCTAATGTGTTGTGAACTTTCAACAAACCAGAAAAGAAGGGCATTTTGCAGTGAAATTCAGACGGGTATGTACAAGAGTTCATTCCTATTGGTTGCAGAGTGCAAAAGCATGATTGACTTCATGTTCTCCATGAAACCCTTACATTTCCAAGTGAAAAGAGGTAGGACTTTCACCAAAGGATGTGTTTGCGTGTCTGTGGTGAAAGGAGCTCTAAGTTGTGTATTCAGTGCTGGAGAGTGACACACTCTACACAGGTTACTCAGGGTTTTAAGAGCACCAACATGCTGCAAACTGAAACTGCTACAAGGTGTGTGTAGCATGCAGAAAGAAGGCTTGTCATTTCAAAGAAAGAAGAGGAAACCAAAATCCAGGTAGTGAAACGAGCACCCCAGTATGGGAGGTGTGCATGTGGACAGTTTCAAGCAGCAGCTCTTTGTGGACACTTGGAAACAAGGCTGTGAAAAATTTCGTACGAAGCAGATTTGGACAAAGCTGAAAGACCTTCCAAAACCAGCCCTAAAGAACTTAGCCAAACAATGAATGTTGCAATAAGCTCCTGCAGGAAAGGTGCTTCTATGACACAACCCCCGAGCAGGTAGCTACATTCTGCACAGTACAAATGCTTATTAATTCCAGCATGAAAATTCACTCCAGAAGGATGAAATGTGTGTGTTTCTTTTGGAAAGAACCCTCAGCCATTGGCTTTTGCTTGCTCCTTCAAAGCCTTTGTAGAAACGTGTGCTTTCACGGCTGGAGTACGTTTTGGGATGCATTTTTTCAATCTCTTGGAAGCCTCATGTTTCTTACACAATGTGGATAAATAAGGAGTATGTTTCCCAAGTCACTTGAAATCTAGGCCAACGCACACTTCATCACTCTTGCTCAAACACGCTCTTTCTCCTAATGTGTTGAGAACATTCAAGAAACCAGAAAACAAGGGCAATTTGCAGTGAAACTCAGTCGGGCATGTACAAGAGGTCATTTCTATTGGTAGTAGAGTGCAACAGCAAGATGGACTTCATGTTCTCCATGTAACCCTTACATTTCAAAGGGACCTGAAGTAGGACTTTAACCAAAGGATGTGTTTGCGTGTCTGTGGTGAACGGAGCTCTAAGTTGTGTATTCAGTGCTGGAGAGTGACACACTCTACACGGATTACTCACGGTTTTTAGAGCACCAACATGCTTCAAACTGCAACTGCCACAAGGTGTGTGTAGCATGCGGAAAGAAGGTTTGTCATTTCAAAGAAAGAAGAGAAAACCAAAATCCAGGTACTGAAACGAGCACACCAGTATGGGAGATGTGCATGTGGACAGTTTCAAGCAGCAGCTCTTTGTGGACACTTGGAAACAGGGCTGTGAAAAAGTTTCCTAGGAAGCGGGATTGGGCCAAAGTTGAAAGACCTTCCAAAACCAACACAAAGAACTTAGCCAAACAATGAATGTTGCAATAAGCTCCTGCAGGAAAGGTGCTTCTATGACACAACCCCCGAGCAGGTAGCTACATTCTGCACAGTACAAAATGCATATGAATTCCAGCATGAAAACTCACTCCAGAAGGATGAAATGCATGTTTCTCTCTGAAAGAACACTAAGCCACTATTCCTTTGCTTGCTCCTTCCAAATCTTTGTAGAAACGTGTGTTTTACTGCTGGAATACGTTTTAGGATGCATTGTTTCAATCTCTTGCAAGCCTCATGTTGTTTCTTAGACAATGTGGAAAAACAAGGAGTATGTTTCCCAAATCACTTGAAATCCAGGAAAACGCACACTGCATCAGTCTTCTTCAAACACGCTCTATCTCCTAATGTGTTGTGAACTTTCAACAAACCAGAAAAGGAGGGCATTTTGCAGTGAAATTCAGACGGGTATGTACAAGAGTTCATTCCTATTGGTTGCAGAGTGCAAAAGCATGATTGACTTCATGTTCTCCATGAAACCCTTACATTTCCAAGTGAAAAGAGGTAGGACTTTCACCAAAGGATGTGTTTGCGTGTCTGTGGTGAAAGGAGCTCTAAGTTGTGTATTCAGTGCTGGAGAGTGACACACTCTACACAGGTTACTCAGGGTTTTAAGAGCACCAACATGCTGCAAACTGAAACTGCTACAAGGTGTGTGTAGCATGCAGAAAGAAGGCTTGTCATTTCTAAGAAAGAAGAGGAAACCAAAATCCAGGTAGTGAATCGAGCAACCCAGTTTGGGAGATGTGCATGTGGACAGTTTCAAGCAGCAGCTCTTTGTGGACACTTGGAAACAGGGCTGTGAAAAATTTCGTACGAAGCGGATTTGGACAAAGCTGAAAGACCTTCCAAAACCAGCCCTAAAGAACTTAGCCAAACAATGAATGTTGCAATAAGCTCCTGCAGGAAAGGTGCTTCTATGACACAACCCCCGAGCAGGTAGCTACATTCTGCACAGCACAAATGCTTATTAATTCCAGCATGAAAATTCACTCCAGAAGGATGAAATGTGTGTGTTTCTTTTGGAAAGAACCCTCAGCCATTGGCTTTTGCTTGCTCCTTCAAAGCCTTTGTAGAAACGTGTGCTTTCACGGCTGGAGTACGTTTTGGGATGCATTTTTTCAATCTCTTGCAAGCCTCATGTTTCTTACACAATGTGGATAAATAAGGAGTATGTTTCCCAAGTCACTTGAAATCTAGGCCAACGCACACTTCATCACTCTTGCTCAAACACGCTCTTTCTCCTAATGTGTTGAGAACATTCAAGAAACCAGAAAACAAGGGCAATTTGCAGTGAAACTCAGTCGGGCATGTACAAGAGGTCATTTCTATTGGTAGTAGAGTGCAACAGCATGATTGACTTCATGTTCTCCATGAAACCCTTACATTTCCAAGGGACCTGAAGTAGGACTTTAACCAAAGGATGTGTTTGCGTGTCTGTGGTGAAAGGAGCTCTAAGTTGTGTATTCAGTGCTGGAGAGTGACACACTCTACACGGATTACTCACGGTTTTGAGAGCACCAACATGCTTCAAACTGCAACTGCCACAAGGTGTGTGTAGCATGCGGAAAGAAGGTTTGTGATTTCAAAGAAAGAAGAGAAAACCAACATCCAGGTACTGAAACGAGCACACCAGTATGGGAGATGTGCATGTGGACAGTTTCAAGCATCAGCTCTTTGTGGACACTTGGAAACAGGGCTGTGAAAAAGTTTCCTAGGAAGCGGGATTGGGCCAAAGTTGAAAGACCTTCCAAAACCAACCCAAAGAACTTAGCCAAACAATGAATGTTGCAATAAGCTCCTGCAGGAAAGGTGCTTCTATGACACAACCCCCGAGCAGGTAGCTACATTCTGCACAGTACAAAATGCATATGAATTCCAGCATGAAAACTCACTCCAGAAGGATGAAATGCATGTTTCTCTCTGAAAGAACACTCAGCCACTATTCTTTTGCTTGCTCCTTCCAAATCTTTGTAGAAACGTGTGTTTTACTGCTGGAATACGTTTTAGGATGCATTGTTTCAATCTCTTGCAAGAATCATGTTGTTTCTTAGACAATGTGGAAAAACAAGGAGTATGTTTCCCAAATCACTTGAAATCCAGGAAAACGCACACTGCATCAGTCTTCTTCAAACACGCTCTATCTCCTAATGTGTTGTGAACTTTCAACAAACCAGAAAAGAAGGGCATTTTGCAGTGAAATTCAGACGGGTATGTACAAGAGTTCATTCCTATTGGTTGCAGAGTGCAAAAGCATGATTGACTTCATGTTCTCCATGAAACCCTTACATTTCCAAGTGAAAAGAGGTAGGACTTTCACCAAAGGATGTGTTTGCGTGTCTGTGGTGAAAGGAGCTCTAAGTTGTGTATTCAGTGCTGGAGAGTGACACACTCTACACAGGTTACTCAGGGTTTTAAGAGCACCAACATGCTGCAAACTGAAACTGCTACAAGGTGTGTGTAGCATGCAGAAAGAAGGCTTGTCATTTCAAAGAAAGAAGAGGAAACCAAAATCCAGGTAGTGAAACGAGCACCCCAGTATGGGAGATGTGCATGTGGACAGTTTCAAGCAGCAGCTCTTTGTGGACACTTGGAAACAGGGCTGTGAAAAATTTCGTATGAAGCAGATTTGGACAAAGCTGAAAGACCTTCCAAAACCAGCCCTAAATAACTTAGCCAAACAATGAATGTTGCAATAAGCTCCTGCAGGAAAGGTGCTTCTATGACACAACCCCCGAGCAGGTAGCTACATTCTGCACAGTACAAATGCTTATTAATTCCAGCATGAAAATTCACTCCAGAAGGATGAAATGTGTGTGTTTCTTTTGGAAAGAACCCTCAGCCATTGGCTTTTGATTGCTCCTTCAAAGCCTTTGTAGAAACGTGTGCTTTCACAGCTGGAGTACGTTTTGGGATGCATTTTTTCAATCTCTTGCAAGCCTCATGTTTCTTACACAATGTGGGAAAATAAGGAGTATGTTTCCCAAATCACTTGAAATCTAGGCCAACGCACACTGCATCACTCTTGCTCAAACACGCTCTTTCCCCTAATGTGTTGAGAACATTCAAGAAACCAGAAAACAAGGGCAATTTGCAGTGAAACTCAGTCGGGCATGTACAAGAGGTCATTTCTATTGGTAGTAGAGTCCAACAGCATGATGGACTTCATGTTCTCCATGTAACCCTTACATTTCCAACGGACGTGAAGTAGGACTTTCACCAAAGCATGTGTTTGCGTGTCTGTGGTGAAAGGAGCTCTAAGTTGTGTATTCAGTGCTGGAGAGTGACACACTCTACACAGGTTACTCAGGGTTTTAAGAGCACCAACATGCTGCAAACTGAAACTGCTACAAGGTGTGTGTAGCATGCAGAAAGAAGGCTTGTCATTTCAAAGAAAGAAGAGGAAACCAAAATCCAGGTAGTGAAACGAGCACCCCAGTATGGGAGATGTGAATGTGGACAGTTTCAAGCAGCAGCTCTTTGTGGACACTTGGAAACAGGGCTGTGAAAAATTTCGTACGAAGCGGATTTGGACAAAGCTGAAAGACCTTCCAAAACCAGCCCTAAATAACTTAGCCAAACAATGAATGTTGCAATAAGCTCCTGCAGGAAAGGTGCTTCTATGACACAACCCCCGAGCAGGTAGCTACATTCTGCACAGTACAAATGCTTATTAATTCCAGCATGAAAATTCACTCCCGAAGGATGAAATGTGTGTGTTTCTTTTGGAAAGAACCCTCAGCCATTGGCTTTTGCTTGCTCCTTCAAAGCCTTTGTAGAAACGTGTGCTTTCACGGCTGAAATACGTTTTGGGATGCATTGTTTCAATCTCTTGCAAGCCTCATGTTTCTTACACAATGTGGATAAATAAGGAGTATGTTTCCCAAGTCACTTGAAATCTAGGCCAACGCACACTGCATCACTCTTGCTCAAACACGCTCTTTCTCCTAATGTGTTGAGAACATTCAAGAAACCAGAAAACAAGGGCAATTTGCAGTGAAACTCAGTCGGGCATGTATAAGAGGTCATTTCTATTGGTAGTAGAGTGCAACAGCATGATTGACTTCATGTTCTCCATGAAACCCTTACATTTCCAAGTGAAAAGAGGTAGGACTTTCACCAAAGGATGTGTTTGCGTGTCTGTGGTGAAAGGAGCTCTAAGTTGTGTATTCAGTGCTGGAGAGTGACACACTCTACACAGGTTACTCAGGGTTTTAAGAGCACCAACATGCTGCAAACTGAAACTGCTACAAGGTGTGTGTAGCATGCAGAAAGAAGGCTTGTCATTTCAAAGAAAGAAGAGGAAACAAAAATCCAGGTATTGAAACGAGCACCCCAGTATGGGAGATGTGCATGTGGACAGTTTCAAGCAGCAGCTCTTTGTGGACACTTGGAAACAGGGCTGTGAAAAAGTTTCCTAGGAAGCGGGATTGGGCCAAAGTTGAAAGACCTTCCAAAACCAACACAAAGAACTTAGCCAAACAATGAATGTTGCAATAAGCTCCTGCAGGAAAGGTGCTTCTATGACACAACCCCCGAGCAGGTAGCTACATTCTGCACAGTACAAAATGCATATGAATTCCAGCATGAAAACTCACTCCAGAAGGATGAAATGCATGTTTCTCTCTGAAAGAACACTCAGCCACTATTCTTTTGCTTGCTCCTTCCAAATCTTTGTAGAAACGTGTGTTTTACTGCTGGAATACGTTTTAGGATGCATTGTTTCAATCTCTTGCAAGCCTCATGTTGTTTCTTAGACAATGTGGAAAAACAAGGAGTATGTTTCCCAAATCACTTGAAATCCAGGAAAACGCACACTGCATCAGTCTTCTTCAAACACGCTCTATCTCCTAATGTGTTGTGAACTTTCAACAAACCAGAAAAGAAGGGCATTTTGCAGTGAAATTCAGACGGGTATGTACAAGAGTTCATTCCTATTGGTTGCAGAGTGCAAAAGCATGATTGACTTCATGTTCTCCATGAAACCCTTACATTTCCAAGTGAAAAGAGGTAGGACTTTCACCAAAGGATGTGTTTGCGTGTCTGTGGTGAAAGGAGCTCTAAGTTGTGTATTCAGTGCTGGAGAGTGACACACTCTACACGGGGTACTAAGGGTTTTGAGACCACCAACATGCTTCAAACTGCAACTGCCACAAGGTGTGTGTAGCATGCGGAAAGAAGGTTTGTCATTTCAAAGAAAGAAGAGAAAACCAAAATCCAGGTACTGAAACGAGCACACCAGTATGGGAGATGTGCATGTGGACAGTTTCAAGCAGCAGCTCTTTGTGGACACTTGGAAACAGGGCTGTGAAAATGTTTCCTAGGAAGCGGGATTGGGCCAAAGTTGAAAGACCTTCCAAAACCAACACAAAGAACTTAGCCAAACAATGAATGTTGCAATAAGCTCCTGCAGGAAAGGTGCTTCTATGACACAACCCCCGAGCAGGTAGCTACATTCTGCACAGTACAAAATGCATATGAATTCCAGCATGAAAACTCACTCCAGAAGGATGAAATGCATGTTTCTCTCTGAAAGAACACTCAGCCACTATTCTTTTGCTTGCTCCTTCCAAATCTTTGTAGAAACGTGTGTTTTACTGCTGGAATACGTTTTAGGATGCATTGTTTCAATCTCTTGCAAGCCTCATGTTGTTTCTTAGACAATGTGGAAAAACAAGGAGTATGTTTCCCAAATCACTTGAAATCCAGGAAAACGCACACTGCATCAGTCTTCTTCAAACACGCTCTATCTCCTAATGTGTTGTGAACTTTCAACAAACCAGAAAAGAAGGGCATTTTGCAGTGAAATTCAGACGGGTATGTACAAGAGTTCATTCCTATTGGTTGCAGAGTGCAAAAGCATGATTGACTTCATGTTCTCCATGAAACCCTTACATTTCCAAGTGAAAAGAGGTAGGACTTTCACCAAAGGATGTGTTTGCGTGTCTGTGGTGAAAGGAGCTCTAAGTTGTGTATTCAGTGCTGGAGAGTGACACACTCTACACAGGTTACTCAGGGTTTTAAGAGCACCAACATGCTGCAAACTGAAACTGCTACAAGGTGTGTGTAGCATGCAGAAAGAAGGCTTGTCATTTCAAAGAAAGAAGAGGAAACCAAAATCCAGGTAGTGAAACGAGCACCCCAGTATGGGAGATGTGCATGTGGACAGTTTCAAGCAGCAGCTCTTTGTGGACACTTGGAAACAGGGCTGTGAAAATTTTCTTACGAAGCAGATTTGGACAAAGCTGAAAGACCTTCCAAAACCAGCCCTAAAGAACTTAGCCAAACAATGAATGTTGCAATAAGCTCCTGCAGGAAAGGTGCTTCTATGACACAACCCCCGAGCAGGTAGCTACATTCTGCACAATACAAATGCTTATTAATTCCAGCATGAAAATTCACTCCAGAAGGATGAAATGTGTGTGTTTCTTTTGGAATGAACCCTCAGCCATTGGCTTTTGCTTGCTCCTTCAAAGCCTTTGTAGAAACGTGTGCTTTCACGGCTGGAGTACGTTTTGGGATGCATTTTTTCAATCTCTTGCAAGCCTCATGTTTCTTACACAATGTGGAAAAATAAGGAGTATGTTTCCCAAATCACTTGAAATCTAGGCAAACGCACACTGCATCACTCTTGCTCAAACACGCTCTTTCTCCTAATGTGTTGAGAACATTCAAGAAACCAGAAAACAAGGGCAATTTGCAGTGAAACTCAGTCGGGCATGTACAAGAGGTCATTTCTATTGGTAGTAGAGTGCAACAGCATGATGGACTTCATGTTCTCCATGTAACGCTTACATTTCCAAGGGACCTGAAGTAGGACTTTCACCAAAGGATGTGTTTGCGTGTCTGTGGTGAAAGGAGCTCTAAGTTGTGTATTCAGTGCTGGAGAGTGACACACTCTACACAGGTTACTCAGGGTTTTAAGAGCACCAACATGCTGCAAACTGAAACTGCTACAAGGTGTGTGTAGCATGCAGAAAGAAGGCTTGTCATTTCAAAGAAAGAAGAGGGAACCAAAATCTAGATAGTGAAACGAGCACCCCAGTATGGGAGATGTGCATGTGGACAGTTTCAAGCAGCAGCTCTTTGTGGACACTTGGAAACAGGGCTGTGAAAAATTTCGTACGAAGCGGATTTGGACAAAGCTGAAAGACCTTACAAAACCAGCCCTAAATAACTTAGCCAAACAATGAATGTTGCAATAAGCTCCTGCAGGAAAGGTGCTTCTATGACACAACCCCCGAGCAGGTAGCTACATTCTGCACAGTACAAATGCTTATTAATTCCAGCATGAAAATTCACTCCAGAAGGATGAAATGTGTGTGTTTCTTTTGGAAAGAACCCTCAGCCATTGGCTTTTGCTTGCTCCTTCAAAGCCTTTGTAGAAACGTGTGCTTTCACGGCTGGAGTACGTTTTGGGATGCATTTTTTCAATCTCTTGCAAGCCTCATGTTTCTTACACAATGTGGATAAATAAGGAGTATGTTTCCCAAGTCACGTGAAATCTAGGCCAACGCACACTGCATCACTCTTGCTCAAACACGCTCTTTCCCCTAATGTGTTGAGAACATTCAAGAAACCAGAAAACAAGGGCAATTTTCAGTGAAACTCAGTCGGGCATGTACAAGAGGTCATTTCTATTGGTAGTAGAGTGCAACAGCATGATTGACTTCATGTTCTCCATGAAACCCTTACATTTCCAAGGGACCTGAAGTAGGACTTTAACCAAAGGATGTGTTTGCGTGTCTGTGGTGAAAGGAGATCTAAGTTGTGTATTCAGTGCTGGAGAGTGACACACTCTACACGGGTTACTCACGGTTTTGAGAGCACCAACATGCTTCAAACTGCAACTGCCACAAGGTGTGTGTAGCATGCGGAAAGAAGGTTTGTCATTTCAAAGAAAGAAGAGAAAACCGAAATCCAGGTACTGAAACGAGCACACCAGTATGGGAGATGTGCATGTGGACAGTTTCAAGCAGCAGCTCTTTGTGGACACTTGGAAACAGGGCTGTGAAAAAGTTTCCTAGGAAGCGGGATTGGGCCAAAGTTGAAAGACCTTCCAAAACCAACCCAAAGAACTTAGCCAAACAATGAATGTTGCAATAAGCTCCTGCAGGAAAGGTGCTTCTATGACACAACCCCCGAGCAGGTAGCTACATTCTGCACAGTACAAAATGCATATGAATTCCAGCATGAAAACTCACTCCAGAAGGATGAAATGCATGTTTCTCTCTGAAAGAACACTCAGCCACTATTCTTTTGCTTGCTCCTTCCAAATCTTTGTAGAAACGTGTGTTTTACTGCTGGAATACGTTTTAGGATGCATTGTTTCAATCTCTTGCAAGCCTCATGTTGTTTCTTAGACAATGTGGAAAAACAAGGAGTATGTTTCCCAAATCACTTGAAATCCAGGAAAACGCACACTGCATCAGTCTTCTTCAAACACGCTCTATCTCCTAATGTGTTGTGAACTTTCAACAAACCAGAAAAGAAGGGCATTTTGCAGTGAAATTCAGATGGGTATGTACAAGAGTTCATTCCTATTGGTTGCAGAGTGCAAAAGCATGATTGACTTCATGTTCTCCATGAAACCCTTACATTTCCAAGTGAAAAGAGGTAGGACTTTCACCAAAGGATGTGTTTGCGTGTCTGTGGTGAAAGGAGCTCTAAGTTGTGTATTCAGTGCTGGAGAGTGACACACTCTACACAGGTTACTCAGGGTTTTAAGAGCACCAACATGCTGCAAACTGAAACTGCTACAAGGTGTGTGTAGCATGCAGAAAGAAGGCTTGTCATTTCTAAGAAAGAAGAGGAAACCAAAATCCAGGTAGTTAAACGAGCACCCCAGTATGGGAGATGTGCATGTGGACAGTTTCAAGCAGCAGCTCTTTGTGGACACTTGGAAACAGGGCTGTGAAAAATTTCGTACGAAGCGGATTTGGACAAAGCTGAAAGACCTTCCAAAACCAGCCCTAAAGAACTTAGCCAAACAATGAATGTTGCAATAAGCTCCTGCAGGAAAGGTGCTTCTATGACACAACCCCCGAGCAGGTAGCTACATTCTGCACAGTACAAATGCTTATTAATTCCAGCATGAAAATTCACTCCAGAAGGATGAAATGTGTGTGTTTCTCTTGGAAAGAACCCTCAGCCATTGGCTTTTGCTTGCTCCTTCAAAGCCTTTGTAGAAACGTGTGCTTTCACGGCTGGAGTACGTTTTGGGATGCATTTTTTCAATCTCTTGCAAGCCTCATGTTTCTTACACAATGTGGATAAATAAGGAGTATGTTTCCCAAGTCACTTGAAATCTAGGCCAACGCACACTGCATCACTCTTGCTCAAACACGCTCTTTCCCCTAATGTGTTGAGAACATTCAAGAAACCAGAAAACAAGGGCAATTTGCACTGAAACTCAGTCGGGCATGTACAAGAGGTCATTTCTATTGGTAGTAGAGTGCAACAGCATGATTGACTTCATGTTCTCCATGAAACCCTTACATTTCCAAGGGACCTGAAGTAGGACTTTAACCAAAGGATGTGTTTGCGTGTCTGTGGTGAACGGAGCTCTAAGTTGTGTATTCAGTGCTGGAGAGTGACACACTCTACACGGATTACTCACGGTTTTGAGAGCACCAACATGCTTCAAACTGCAACTGCCACAAGGTGTGTGTAGCATGCGGAAAGAAGGTTTGTCATTTCAAAGAAAGAAGAGAAAACCGAAATCCAGGTAGTGAAACGAGCACACCAGTATGGGAGATGTGCATGTGGACAGTTTCAAGCAGCAGCTCTTTGTGGACACATGGAAACAGGGCTGTGAAAATTTTCTTACGAAGCAGATTTGGACAAAGCTGAAAGACCTTCCAAAACCAGCCCTAAAGAACTTAGCCAAACAATGAATGTTGCAATAAGCTCCTGCAGGAAAGGTGCTTCTATGACACAACCCCCGAGCAGGTAGCTACATTCTGCACAGTACAAAATGCATATGAATTCCAGCATGAAAACTCACTCCAGAAGGATGAAATGCATGTTTCTCTCTGAAAGAACACTCAGCCACTATTCTTTTGCTTGCTCCTTCCAAATCTTTGTAGAAACGTGTGTTTTACTGCTGGAATACGTTTTAGGATGCATTGTTTCAATCTCTTGCAAGCCTCATGTTGTTTCTTAGACAATGTGGAAAAACAAGGAGTATGTTTCCCAAATCACTTGAAATCCAGGAAAACGCACACTGCATCAGTCTTCTTCAAACACGCTCTATCTCCTAATGTGTTGTGAACTTTCAACAAACCAGAAAAGAAGGGCATTTTGCAGTGAAATTCAGACGGGTATGTACAAGAGTTCATTCCTATTGGTTGCAGAGTGCAAAAGCATGATTGACTTCATGTTCTCCATGAAACCCTTACATTTCCAAGTGAAAAGAGGTAGGACTTTCACCAAAGGATGTGTTTGCGTGTCTGTGGTGAAAGGAGCTCTAAGTTGTGTATTCAGTGCTGGAGAGTGACACACTCTACACAGGTTACTCAGGGTTTTAAGAGCACCAACATGCTGCAAACTGAAACTGCTACAAGGTGTGTGTAGCGTGCAGAAAGAAGGCTTGTCATTTCTAAGAAAGAAGAGGAAACCAAAATCCAGGTAGTGAAACGAGCACCCCAGTATGGGAGATGTGCATGTGGACAGTTTCAAGCAGCAGCTCTTTGTGGACACTTGGTAACAGGGCTGTGAAAAATTTCGTACGAAGCGGATTTGGACAAAGCTGAAAGACCTTCCAAAACCAGCCCTAAAGAACTTAGCCAAACAATGAATGTTGCAATAAGCTCCTGCAGGAAAGGTGCTTCTATGACACAACCCCCGAGCAGGTAGCTACATTCTGCACAGTACAAATGCTTATTAATTCCAGCATGAAAATTCACTCCAGAAGGATGAAATGTGTGTGTTTCTTTTGGAAAGAACCCTCAGCCATTGGCTTTTGCTTGCTCCTTCAAAGCCTTTGTAGAAACGTGTGCTTTCACGGCTGGAGTACGTTTTGGGATGCATTTTTTCAATCTCTTGCAAGCCTCATGTTTCTTACACAATGTGGATAAATAAGGAGTATGTTTCCCAAGTCACTTGAAATCTAGGCCAACGCACACTGCATCACTCTTGCTCAAACATGCTCTTTCTCCTAATGTGTTGAGAACATTCAAGAAACCAGAAAACAAGGGCAATTTGCAGTGAAACTCAGTCGGGCATGTACAAGAGGTCATTTCTATTGGTAGTAGAGTGCAACAACATGATTGACTTCATGTTCTCCATGAAACCCTTACATTTCCAAGGGACCTGAAGTAGGACTTTAACCAAAGGATGTGTTTGCGTGTCTGTGGTGAAAGGAGCTCTAAGTTGTGTATTCAGTGCTGGAGAGTGACACACTCTACACGGATTACTCAGTGTTTTGAGAGCACCAACATGATTCAAACTGCAACTGCCACAAGGTGTGTGTAGCATGCGGAAAGAAGGTTTGTCATTTCAAAGAAAGAAGAGAAAACCAAAATCCAGGTACTGAAACGAGCACACCAGTATGGGAGATGTGCATGTGGACAATTTCAAGCAGCAGCTCTTTGTGGACACTTGGAAACAGGGCTGTGAAAAAGTTTCCTAGGAAGAGGGATTGGGCCAAAGTTGAAAGACCTTCCAAAACCAACCCAAAGAACTTAGCCAAACAATGAATGTTGCAATAAGCTCCTGCAGGAAAGGTGCTTCTATGACACAACCCCCGAGCAGGTAGCTACATTCTGCACAGTACAAAATGCATATGAATTCCAGCATGAAAACTCACTCCAGAAGGATGAAATGCATGTTTCTCTCTGAAAGAACACTCAGCCACTATTCTTTTGCTTGCTCCTTCCAAATCTTTGTAGAAACGTGTGTTTTACTGCTGGAATACGTTTTAGGATGCATTGTTTCAATCTCTTGCAAGCCTCATGTTGTTTCTTAGATAATGTGGAAAAACAAGGAGTATGTTTCCCAAATCACTTGAAATCCAGGAAAACGCACACTGCATCAGTCTTCTTCAAACACGCTCTATCTCCTAATGTGTTGTGAACTTTCAACAAACCAGAAAAGAAGGGCATTTTGCAGTGAAATTCAGACGGGTATGTACAAGAGTTCATTCCTATTGGTTGCAGAGTGCAAAAGCATGATTGACTTCATTTTCTCCATGAAACCCTTACATTTCCAAGTGAAAAGAGGTAGGACTTTCACCAAAGGATCTGTTTGCGTGTCTGTGGTGAAAGGAGCTCTAAGTTGTGTATTCAGTGCTGGAGAGTGACACACTCTACACAGGTTACTCAGGGTTTTAAGAGCACCAACATGCTGCAAACTGAAACTGCTACAAGGTGTGTGTAGCATGCAGAAAGAAGGCTTGTCATTTCAAAGAAAGAAGAGGAAACCAAAATCCAGGTAGTGAAACGAGCACCCCAGTGTGGGAGATGTGCATGTGGACAGTTTCAAGCAGCAGCTCTTTGTGGACACATGGAAACAGGGCTGTGAAAAATTTCGTACGAAGCAGATTTGGACAAAGCTGAAAGACCTTCCAAAACCAGCCCTAAAGAACTTAGCCAAACAATGAATGTTGCAATAAGCTCCTGCAGGAAAGGTGCTTCTATGACACAACCCCCGAGCAGGTAGCTACATTCTGCACAGTACAAATGCTTATTACTTCCAGCATGAAAATTCACTCCAGAAGGATGAAATGTGTGTGTTTCTTTTGGAAAGAACCCTCAGCCATTGGCTTTTGCTTGCTCCTTCAAAGCCTTTGTAGAAACGTGTGCTTTCACGGCTGGAGTACGTTTTGGGATGCATTTTTTCAATCTCTTGCAAGCCTCATGTTTCTTACACAATGTGGAAAAATAAGGAGTATGTTTCCCAAATCACTTGAAATCTAGGCAAATGCACACTGCATCACTCTTGCTCAAGCACGCTCTTTCTCCTAATGTGTTGAGAACATTCAAGAAACCAGAAAACAAGGGCAATTTGCAGTGAAACTCAGTCGGGCATGTACAAGAGGTCATTTCTATTGGTAGTAGAGTGCAACAGCATGATGGACTTCATGTTCTCCATGTAACCCTTACATTTCCAACGGACCTGAAGTAGGACTTTCACCAAAGGATGTGTTTGCGTGTCTGTGGTGAAAGGAGCTCTAAGTTGTGTATTCAGTGCTGGAGAGTGACACACTCTACACGGGTTACTCAGGGTTTTAAGAGCACCAACATGCTGCAAACTGAAACTGCTACAAGGTGTGTGTAGCATGCAGAAAGAAGGCTTGTCATTTCAAAGAAAGAAGAGGAAACCAAAATCCAGGTAGTGAAACGAGCACCCCAGTATGGGAGAAGTGCATGTGGACAGTTTCAAGCAGCAGCTCTTTGTGGACACTTGGAAACAGGGCTGTGAAAATGTCGTACGAAGCGATTTGGACAAAGCTGAAAGACCTTCCAAAACCAGCCCTAAATAACTTAGCCAAACAATGAATGTTGCAATAAGCTCCTGCAGGAAAGGTGCTTCTATGACACAACCCCCGAGCAGGTAGCTACATTCTGCACAGTACAAATGCTTATTAATTCCAGCATGAAAATTCACTCCCGAAGGATGAAATGTGTGTGTTTCTTTTGGAAAGAACCCTCAGCCATTGGCTTTTGCTTGCTCCTTCAAAGCCTTTGTAGAAACGTGTGCTTTCACGGCTGGAGTACGTTTTGGGATGCATTTTTTCAATCTCTTGCAAGCCTCATGTTTCTTACACAATGTGGATAAATAAGGAGTATGTTTCCCAAGTCACTTGAAATCTAGGCCAACGCACACTGCATCACTCTTGCTGAAACACGCTCTTTCTCCTAATGTGTTGAGAACATTCAAGAAACCAGAAAACAAGGGCAATTTGCAGTGAAACTCAGTCGGGCATGTACAAGAGGTCATTTCTATTGGTAGTAGAGTGCAACAGCATGATTGACTTCATGTTCTCCATGAAACCCTTACATTTCCAAGGGACCTGAAGTAGGACTTTAACCAAAGGATGTGTTTGCGTGTCTGTGGTGAAAGGAGCTCTAAGTTGTGTATTCAGTGCTGGAGAGTGACACACTCTACACGGATTACTCACGGTTTTGAGAGCACCAACATGCTTCAAACTGCAACTGCCACAAGATGTGTGTAGCATGCGGAAAGAAGGTTTGTCATTTCAAAGAAAGAAGAGAAAACCAAAATCCAGGTACTGAAACGAGCACACCAGTATGGGAGATGTGCATGTGGACAGTTTCAAGCAGCAGCTCTTTGTGGACACTTGGAAACAGGGCTGTGAAAAAGTTTCCTAGGAAGCGGGATTGGGCCAAAGTTGAAAGACCTTCCAAAACCAACACAAAGAACTTAGCCAAACAATGAATGTTGCAATAAGCTCCTGCAGGAAAGGTGCTTCTATGACACAACCCCCGAGCAGGTAGCTACATTCTGCACAGTTCAAAATGCATATGAATTCCAGCATGAAAACTCACTCCAGAAGGATGAAATGCATGTTTCTCTCTGAAAGAACACTCAGCCACTATTCTTTTGCTTGCTCCTTCCAAATCTTTGTAGAAACGTCTGTTTTACTGCTGGAATACGTTTTAGGATGCATTGTTTCAATCTCTTGCAAGCCTCATGTTGTTTCTTAGACAATGTGGAAAAACAAGGAGTATGTTTCCCAAATCACTTGAAATCCAGGAAAACGCACACTGCATCAGTCTTCTTCAAACACGCTCTATCTCCTAATGTGTTGTGAACTTTCAACAAACCAGAAAAGAAGGGCATTTTGCAGTGAAATTCAGACGGGTATGTACAAGAGTTCATTCCTATTGGTTGCAGAGTGCAAAAGCATGATTGACTTCATGTTCTCCATGAAACCCTTACATTTCCAAGTGAAAAGAGGTAGGACTTTCACCAAAGGATGTGTTTGCGTGTCTGTGGTGAAAGGAGCTCTAAGTTGTGTATTCAGTGCTGGAGAGTGACACACTCTACACAGGTTACTCAGGGTTTTAAGAGCACCAACATGCTGCAAACTGAAACTGCTACAAGGTGTGTGTAGCATGCAGAAAGAAGGCTTGTCATTTCTAAGAAAGAAGAGGAAACCAAAATCCAGGTAGTGAAACGAGCACCCCAGTATGGGAGATGTGCATGTGGACAGTTTCAAGCAGCAGCTCTTTGTGGACACTTGGAAACAGGGCTGTGAAAAATTTCGTACGAAGCGGATTTGGACAAAGCTGAAAGACCTTCCAAAACCAGCCCTAAAGAACTTAGCCAAACAATGAATGTTGCAATAAGCTCCTGCAGGAAAGGTGCTTCTATGACACAACCCCCGAGCAGGTAGCTACATTCTGCACAGTACAAATGCTTATTAATTCCAGCATGAAAATTCACTCCAGAAGGATGAAATGTGTGTGTTTCTTTTGGAAAGAACCCTCAGCCATTGGCTTTTGCTTGCTCCTTCAAAGCCTTTGTAGAAACGTGTGCTTTCACGGCTGGAGTACGTTTTGGGATGCATTTTTTCAATCTCTTGCAAGCCTCATGTTTCTTACACAATGTGGATAAATAAGGAGTATGTTTCCCAAGTCACTTGAAATCTAGGCCAACGCACACTGCATCACTCTTGCTCAAACATGCTCTTTCTCCTAATGTGTTGAGAACATTCAAGAAACCAGAAAACAAGGGCAATTTGCAGTGAAACTCAGTCGGGCATGTACAAGAGGTCATTTCTATTGGTAGTAGAGTGCAACAACATGATTGACTTAATGTTCTCCATGAAACCCTTACATTTCCAAGGGACCTGAAGTAGGACTTTAACCAAAGGATGTGTTTGCGTGTCTGTGGTGAAAGGAGCTCTAAGTTGTGTATTCAGTGCTGGAGAGTGACACACTCTACACGGATTACTCAGTGTTTTGAGAGCACCAACATGATTCAAACTGCAACTGCCACAAGGTGTGTGTAGCATGCGGAAAGAAGGTTTGTCATTTCAAAGAAAGAAGAGAAAACCAAAATCCAGGTACTGAAACGAGCACACCAGTATGGGAGATGTGCATGTGGACAATTTCAAGCAGCAGCTCTTTGTGGACACTTGGAAACAGGGCTGTGAAAAAGTTTCCTAGGAAGAGGGATTGGGCCAAAGTTGAAAGACCTTCCAAAACCAACACAAAGAACTTAGCCAAACAATGAATGTTGCAATAAGCTCCTGCAGGAAAGGTGCTTCTATGACACAACCCCCGAGCAGGTAGCTACATTCTGCACAGTACAAAATGCATATGAATTCCAGCATGAAAACTCACTCCAGAAGGATGAAATGCATGTTTCTCTCTGAAAGAACACTCAGCCACTATTCTTTTGCTTGCTCCTTCCAAATCTTTGTAGAAACGTGTGTTTTACTGCTGGAATACGTTTTAGGATGCATTGTTTCAATCTCTTGCAAGCCTCATGTTGTTTCTTAGATAATGTGGAAAAACAAGGAGTATGTTTCCCAAATCACTTGAAATCCAGGAAAACGCACACTGCATCAGTCTTCTTCAAACACGCTCTATCTCCTAATGTGTTGTGAACTTTCAACAAACCAGAAAAGAAGGGCATTTTGCAGTGAAATTCAGACGGGTATGTACAAGAGTTCATTCCTATTGGTTGCAGAGTGCAAA